>NW_004191722.1:215883-277448 GCF_000330505.1 Entamoeba invadens IP1
TGCAGTCATCGCACAGCCGCCCACACATCAGACAGAGTATATTGATAGTCTTTATATACTATTTCATCTATAAATATAGTTTGTTATTTTAGTAACACTCTCCTAACACATAGTTTCTATATATTTATAGAAACTATAAATATATAATAATTTATTATAATTTGATAGTAAAATGGAGTCTCAAGTATGTAGAAGTATCGATCTATTAGAAGTCGTCAGGAAGGCCAAATTGCGATGGTTTGAACTCGTTGAGTGACTTCAACATACAATCTGCAGTATTAAAGACTGGATCGTCGGCATTTTCTTCTTCGGGGATAGCAATAGTGAGAGCTCCGGACGCGAGTCCCGCTTGGACTCCTAAGACTGCATCTTCGAAGACAATTGCCTTCTTCATATCAGTACATCCAAGCAATTTTGCAGCATGTAGGAAGATGTCTGGCTTTGGTTTGGATGCTTTAACTGCTGGGTTATCGCCCAATACGATAGCGTCGAAGTATTTTAACATGTCTTTATTTGCTTCCATTTTGTTGTCGAAGACTTCTTTAGTTGTTGAAGTAGCGAGTGCGATGGGGATTGAATGCTTCTTGAAATACTGTAGTATTCTTATAGCCCCAGGTAAGGGTTTTACTTGTGACCAGAGTGAGTTCAGATGATCTATTTTATATTGAACGGCATGAGAAATAGTATCAGTGATGTGATATCGTTCTAAAAGTGCACGGGTTGCAGGTTCGATCAAACGCCCCATCATTTGTTTTTTCATCTCATAATCAAATTTGGAACCGGGGGAATATTCATCTAAATATTGTTGCGTCGCTATCGTATACATAATTTCTGTGTCTAATAACGTTCCATCTAAATCAAATATGGCATATCGTTCCGACATCGTCAATTTTTATTTTTTTTGAGTTTTTTTATTAAAATTGTTTTTTTTATTGTACTATATATTTAAATTGTTAACTATTGTTTTGAATTTGTAATAGTATTTTTTATGTACTAGTATTAATATATATATATATTATATTTATATGGTTATTACCTTTGAATATTTGTAATAAAAATCTGATATTTTTTTAATAATTCATTATTATTATTATAACTAGTTAATAAGTGGTAATTATATTAATAAAATAACAATTGTGTTTTAAATTACAAAAAATAATAAAAAGTAATTATTCAATAGTGTGTTATAATAATAATAATTATAATATAATTATTTAAAAATATAATCTCTGATTTATAGTTATGAAAAATTAAAATGTAAATTCCCTCACCAAAAATGTAAAAGAGTGTTATTTTTTTTGAAGGAATGGTTTAATAAACAAAATGATTCTTTTATTAAAGTTTTAACAGCAGCATTTATTCCATAACAAAACCGAGTATTTACAAAAATCGAGTCTCTAACTTATTTTTGTTACCACAACTTAGTAAATGCCCAAGTTATCTTTTCCAGAATTCCAAAAGGTTGAAAACTGTCCACAAATTTTCTTATGATATTCCCAAATATCCACTTCAGTAAGAAACGCCATCAAACAACTTGACTCTCATCATACTACTATTTAAATAATAAAAAGTAATAAACCTAATAGTATTGAAAAGTGTTGAGTGACAAAAGAAGAAATTGTAAACTCGATTGAACATGATGACAACCAAAATGATGAAATGCTATAAAAATTCACAAAGAAGAAAATGAGTCATCTCAAGTCACGTCCACTTGGCAGTTGAATAAGAAGATCGTCCACCAAGAACTCACACAGGAAGAATGTTCAATCAAGAAAAAGGTACTGATTACCCAGTTATCAACCAGACAGACCTCGAGTCACTTGCTGACTTGAAGCTCTCTGTTATGGGTCATGAATATCCAAAGACCACTAAAAACAGTGATGCCATCGAAGTTATGACACCATTAGTAGATGTCATTGCAGAAGCCGACCAAGACGTTACCGCACCAATTGATCAACGACTTCAATCATTCTTGAATTCATACTTCGCCGAATGCAAGACTGAAATACCAAAGATCCCAGACAACACAGTCGTTCTTGATAAAGAGGGTCTTGGAAGAGTTTTGTCATTCCCCCCAAACAAACAAGACTTCTTCTGTGAGACTATGTCCTCATACAAAATCAAACAAGGTGTCTTGCACAACCCAGCCAAAGATAAGAGAACAACAGTTGGTGTGTTCCACATCTGTGAAGGTGATGTCCCCGTTCCTACTGACAAGATTGAATGCCCCAAATCCGCTTTCTTAAGAATGTTGAAAGCTGCATTCTATGAAGCTCCAGACAACCATTTGATTATTCCATACACTGCTGAATGTGAACATCCAACCAAATCATGGGTCTCACTCTATATGAGACCAACAGTCATTCCAGCTGTTCAAGGTGTTAAAGGTTTTGAACACGAAAAGAAGACCGAAATTCACTTCTTTGTTCCAGGCAACATGGTTTCCTGCTTGGACTTTGTTGAGTCTGTCTTTGGCAATGCTGGTAACCCCAAGTTATTGAAGAACGATGCTGCACTTGACCCATTGAACTGGACTGGACATACTGGTATGGCTGTCCTTGCTCCACACTTGACTAAGATCACTAAGAAGGAATGTGGTCTTCCACACATTTCACAAGCCACTGAGAGACAAAAGAAGGAGCACATGTGCTGGGAAAAAGAAGACGAATTGTACAACGACGGAAAGACCTTTAAGATGTATGCCAGAGATGCTTCAGGTTTCATTTGCACTATCATTGCTGATAACTACTTTGGCTATTGCAAGAAGGAAGTTAAGACCCAAATTTCATTCTCAGCGAACTTGTACGGACTTGCCGAAGAAGAACACGCCGGTGGAGCCATTTGCAGACCATCATATGATCTTGGGGAATCAGCCAAAGCTGTTCAATATGCTGAAGGGTACAAATACAGTGAGATGATCGAGAAGAACAAGAACTCAATTACATTAAAAGAAGGGTATGCTGTTGATAAAACTTATCCAGAAGGTATTATATATGTCCCAGAAGATGCCGTATTCAATATTGAAGAGGCTTCTATTAAGTTCCATTACAACGGAAAGGAGCAAACCATTCTTTTGATACCAAAAGTCAATTATGTCCTTCCTAATGGGTATACTATCATCTTACACGACACTATGACTTCAAGAAGATGGACTTTGAGAGGAATTCTGCCACAATACACACTCTGCCATAAGCCGTGCACTGTCTCTGGTGGAGGAAAGTCCGAGATTTCTAAGAACATTAGTGACGCCATTTTTGCTGGGAAGATCTTCATTAATAACAAGGAAGAAGAATATAAGAAGGTCCAAAAGGTCTTTGACCACGACTTCTCAAGAAGATATGCCGATGGAGAAATTAAGTCTGCACACATTCTCGATCCAAATGTCACGCTTGGGACGGTTGTCAAGATGTTGACACCATCAGCGAACTTCACTGAAGAACACAATGAGTTCATTCAGACCATCCAACCATCTATTGTTGAATTGATCTTAACGATCAAATCGTTGTACAGAGAAGAATGGAAGGGCGACTGGCAATCAAGAATCACTGTCGATAAGATCAATGGACAAGAAGGCCACGAATTGAAATACAGAAAGATGCCACTTCCTTCACAATACTTGAGAATAGGGTTTGAGTCCGATGAGACGACTTGGAGAGTCTTCCAATTGAGAAAAGACTTCTTCCCAGCTGCCAAATTGCAGATGGAAGACGATATCACCGGGTCTGTCATTGTCCCAACTAAGTTGTTGAAGACTCCAATCAACACTAATGGGAAGAGAGCGTGCAAGATCGTCAAGAATTGTGAATATAGACTCTTCCAAAGACCAGACGATGCCATTTTCAGAGGGTATGATAAACAAACTGAATATGACTTCTCTATTGAAGGACACTTCATCTCTAATTACCAACCAATGACTAGAGAAGAGGCTGCTGACTTCACCAAGGACGTTGTTAGATTGTACCAATACACCGACCCTATGAGAGTCACTTTGCAAGACTTTGTTGCTGGCAAAGATCAGACGAAATATGTTGTGTCGTCATCATTACCAAGACTTGTGAAGGAAGGAGACAAGTTGGTCTGCTCGAAGAACCCAAGATACTTGCAAAGAAGACCAGACATGTTGGACCCAGAGAACACTTATATGACATTCAAAGCTATTTCGTTGTTCAGAAAGATCGCAGACACTGATCCATTGTATACCCCAGTCGATGCTGTCTTGTCTGGAAGAAGAAACAACCCACCACAAACTAAAGGAGCTCTTGTCTTAAGACCACTCTCCGTCTTTGCTCCACTCCACTACTTCGAATTGCCAGAGTTGTTGATGGAAGCTATCACTTCGATGACTGGAGCATCACCATCTATCTTCGGTGCAGGATCTGAAGGCGCTTTGACTAAAGGTCCATTCAACTCCCTTCCAGCTGTTGTTGATTTGAACAACTACTTGTTGGGTATGATCTGCTGTGGATACTCTGGATTTGTTTCCTCGGCGTCGTATTGTGGCCCACATTATAAGATCAGCCACGACATCTCTTTGTTGATCCCAGAAATTTGGTCCAGAATGAGAAGAAACGAACAAGAACCTAAATACTTGATTGAACATGGATTCTTGGAAGCCGTCCCAGACGTCTCTTATAACGGAAAGACTTACGCGGGCAGAAGACTTGGATACAGAATCACTAAGGAGTTCGCTACTCACTTCTTCAGCTCGATCTTTACTGCACCAAACTCAGTGATGCCAGAAGACTTCTTGAAACCAGAGAAGCAAGACTTGGCTATTTATGCTGATTCATATGAATATATGGCACAGACAGATAAGGGAATTGCTGGTAATTATATCGAAGATGGAACTGTAGAAGGTGCTTGCCCACCATTGAAGGCTTTGTTGTATATCATGGCTAATGGAAGTTATAACGGCATGACTATCGAATCAAAGGAATTCAGAGACTTGTTTGATCCAAAGGCCGTCTTTGCTAGTGAATGGTACAAACTCAGATTACAGACAAGACAAAAAGTCGAGGAGAAGAAGTTGAACAAAGACTTGACTTACTTGAACAAGATGCTTGCTAATAGACCAAGAATCGCTGATAAGATCAATGAACAAATCAAAGAAGTCAAGGAAGAACTCGCTTACATTTCATCCGAACAATACTTGCAAGACATCGACGGTTCTATCGGAACTGATCCTTACCTCTATACCTGCAAGAAACACTAAGTAAATCATCGTTGCGTGTTCTTGTTATATGAATGGTTTTTTTACTATAATATTTACTATTTTCATGTCGAATTAATTTTAGTAAAATAAATAACATTTTATTATTAATTTAATGGTTTATAGTTTTACTAGAATAATACTATAAATCATCTAATTGTTATACTAATGATAATAAATTATTATAAATTATAATTAATTTAAAAAAATTAAAGTGTTTGAATCAAAAAATCTTCAAAAAATGGAAGTATGAAATTTGTTCAAAAACAATTGATTTCGTCATACTACTATTTTATTATTAAAATATAAATTATTTTAATTAAAAAAGACCAAGTAATTGGCACTATTTTCTTTTTTCTTGAATTAAAAAGTAACTGCAATAAATATTTAAAGATCTTTTTTATGAAAAAAAATGATGTCTATATCAATAGAATAAACTATTCGAAAGAACTCAGTTCAATACATGAGACATTCACAATCCGGTGTATGTAATCCACAACTTGCCCAACTAAACAAACACTTTGAAAAAATGTTGTCGTGTGGAGTAGCTGCCAATTCTCCCATGTACCCACAACTCGTTATGGTTTCTTTTTAATAATTATTTTATTATTATAATATAGTACATTTTTGGAGTGTTAACATACTAACAGACAGACAAACTTAGAGAAAGTGAAAGAGAAGCTTGAGAAATTAGAAGTAGAGCCCCTCCGACTTTCCGAGAAAAGTAACGTTTCCATCTTCTTTGAATTTTGGTCGCATTTGTTATATATTTGTAATTATGGGGTTTTAAATTCGACGATGGATATAGTTCTTTCGTTATTAGAACGCTGTGTGACGTTGTTTGTGTTATTCTTTCATTCGCGCCAGTAACTATACCAAATAGTTTTCATTTTATTAATAAATAGAAAAACGTTTACAGATATTGCGAAGTTCTGTACGTCAGCTACGAGTTCGAAGAAAGAGAAAGAAGTGAAATATATTCATCAAATCTATACGGACTATGTGATTTGTTGTCGGGAGACTTATAGTTTAGTTAATAGTTTATTTGAGAAATTAGCGATAGCTTTACTCACGAAACACCAATTTGATGGATTGACCCTTCAAAGCTCGGACGACGTCTATTTTTCGCTGTCGAAAATAGTGATCCCAAAACTCTATGAATCAATACAAGACAAAATCTCTGCTCTCTTTAGCGCACTTTGTAGCGTCGACTGCTCGTTGTTACTTTATATCAATCAACTCACAAACAGTCAAATTGATGCGAACATGTCCGTCCTTCAATTTGACCCCCACGCATCTTTAATCGACACGTTGAAGATCAAATTCCAAACTGAATTAAGAACACCTATAGCACTCATTCTCCTCTTTCCTAACCCTTTTGTCTTCATTGTACAATTCATCCCAAAGTGGTTCAAAGCTCTTACAGACTGCGGAGTCCCAGTAGAAAAGATCATTCGGTCGAGTGAGTATTTTAATTACAAGAAATGGTTCTTCCAGACGATTGGTGTCATGATGAGGAAATTTGACTCAACTAAGCAAGCGTCTTCTGTTGGAGAGTGTTTTAAAGCGTTAATTGTAGTCGGGGATATCACTACTATCAATGAACTCCTTTTCATCACAAAGACTAACACTAATATTTATAACACAAAACAACTCTCGAGAATGGCTAAAGTCGTCGAAAATGTTATTACCTTCTTCGTACAAAAGAACTTGGCCTCCAAGAAAAAGGACTTCTTCGATGACACGTTCAACTTCTCCGACTTGATCGAAATCATGGAAATCGCAATAGCTTCAGATCACTTGGAATCACTCTTATTGCTCATTGGCTTGGTCTATAAGATCCTTCCTTACTTCGTTAAATCCGCAAGAGATACTTTAGTCTTAGAGTATCTCGTCCATAAGAGGTTCTCTTATTTCTTCTTTCATTGGTCTGATTTAATTCGAAACGCATTCTATCATATTATATTATACAGAACGCTCTTCGTTAAACAGTCTCATATCATATCAGCAAGGTTCACTGCCACAGACCTCGCAGAATACCAAATCAGAAGTTTGTTCTTCTAATAATATAATTATAGTTTGTATTATAGTTTGTATTATAGTTTGTATTATAGTTTATTAACTAGTAAGTGACATCTAGGGACTAGCATCTATGATCCACAAGCACAGGACTTGGAAGTCAGTCAGGCGCTCGACCTCCGTATGAAAATGCTTAAAAGTATCATCGACTCTCTTCCCAAAGAGAAGCATTTAGATGAGAAGAAGATGATCATGGCTTTTGAGGAGTTTAAGATAGTCCAAAAGCAGTATGAAGCGTGGCAAGTGAAACGGTCTTCGAATGAGTTTGATGTACCTGAGATAGTGTGCACGTTGGATATGAAATCTGATTGACTTGTATATTTAGTTTGCTGGTGAGTATTACTTTTATTTTTATTCTTTTTTCAAGAGGTCCTTCTACTGATTTTTCATACTTTTTAACAAAGAAACTAATTTGAAAAATCGAAATGAACTGTTTGTAAGAAAAAGACGGAGGAACTAATAATTCGACATGGAGGCATCTGAGAAGGATAAAATGAATTTGGACACATTGAAGCGTAAATGTGAGAACGTTAGATTACAGTTTGGTTATTATTTTCTTTTCTTAAAGTCAGTGTTGTTACTTATGAGTACTAAATAGAAGCATTCTCGCTTTCGAGTTTCCACGAGCCTCAACACGACTGGAAGACCTTTTGAATTTGGCAGACAAACAGACGACTGTTTCAATATCGTCGTATATCGATGGAGTCATCTCTTACTTCATCTCTTCCCTCTCTAAAAAGTCTCAAGTCGACACGGCAAAGGACAAACACGCTCGTATTATTTGGTTGCGTAACTTTTTCATTGGAACTCTGATCAACTCGATAATCAACTATAGTGCTTCGATTACTAAAAAGTTGACGATATGCTTCAAAGAGCTTTTATTGATATTACGGTACACCCCACGAGTTGAAGGGGATACCGGAATTTTGATGTTATGGAGGAAGATTATCATATTATTTGAGAACACACCAGAGAAGGGTGAGACCCTTCTCCAGATCATTTCTGGCTTTTTAAAAACGTTTTATCGTCTGACGTGTAGTATAGAGGGGATGAACAAATTGATGTCGAGTGTCAAATTTAGTGGACTTTGCTTTTGCAGAAGCTCCATAGAAAGAGCGTCTAAAGTGCAGTATTTCATGGTTGTCTCTCGATATGGCAATTTAAGATACACCAACACGTTGTCCATCATACTTCCTATAATCGAGCCACTTGGGTTGGCCAATGACGAGTTAGCATTTATTATGTCGAAAGAGTATTGTAAAGGGATATGTTACATAATAGAGAACTCCGACGTGTTTTCTCATTTAATCAAGAAGATGGGGATTTACTCCAAACTTGATGTTGATGGAGTTATTCAGTTTATGAAAGAAATGGCGATAGAAGACACCGATAAGTTCTCATTGTGTAGTCCCGAGTTTTATATCTTGTTTCATATTTCTGCGTGGATTGGGATGTGTTGTGATAACATTAATGTGGTTGCGAGTGCGACGGACTTTCTTTCTGAATATCTTCCTTATGTCTTTTCGATCAATAGAAGACTGTATGATACATATTTAGTCATTTTACTTGCACAAATCTTACAAGTCTTTTTATCGACCAAATTTATTCCAACGAAAAATAGTTGTATTAAACTTGCTGTACTTTATTTAGAACATCGAGTTGACCTCTTCATGAATTTCGATAAAGACCTCTTCGCACAGTTTTTGATTCAAATTCAGAGTGATGTGCAGACAGTAAAGGATAAGAAGGAATATATCATATTCTTATCGACTATGCTATCGTCTGGAAAGACTTCGAAAGAAGTGATGTACTTAACAGGGATACGTAAGTACATTGGAGTCAACTACACAACAATTCAACCATTCTTCGACTCAGCAGAAGGCTCAAGACAAATCCAAGGAGTATATATTGCTCTCACTAAAATTATAACATTTTTGGCAACACAAGGAGTCACTGATAATCCTTTTATTGTGCCGTACTTAGAAAAGTTCCTGTCTTTTGAACCTACACATCCACCTCTTGTCAAAACAAACGTATATCACTTGTCTGGCACAATTGCCATTATCGGAGTTGTTTGAACTGTTACAGTTGATCAAAATTAACAATGACGCGTCACTCCCGATGCTCGTGTTGCGCATGTTCCACTGCTTTTTGTCTGACATTAACCCACACATTAGAGAAGTCGCTGCACAAGTTGCTCCACAAATATTGGTACCAACGTTACAGGTGTTATATCGCCTAAACACTGCAGCATCTATTAATAAGTACGCGACATCGTCGTTGACAGCTACTGGAGTATTACGAGTGTCACAGTCGATTGCACTCTCATATATCATACAAAGTGCATCCCTCCCTACAAAGTCGCACTTCTTGTCTGAGTGCTGTATACCACGCTCACCTAACCCATTACAGCAGTTTGAAGTGTCTATTGCTTCTGACTTGTTGACACTAGTTCCCTTCATATTGTCGCAGTCCTTCGACAAGTTGCCGCCTTTGATACAAATCAGTGGGTTACATGCCTTTGTGAGAAGTTTGCGGTACTTGTGCAGAACACCAAATAGTGAAGAAGTGCCAAAAGTGGTGAAGCGGTGTTACAATTACTTATTAGAGATCATACGAGTGGTGTTGACTGTGCATCACCCCGAGTCTGTTGTACCGTATAAGTACACTTTACCTATTGAATTACTTGCTCGTGAGATGTGTGTAATAAATGCACGGAGTGATGGAATTGATAATCCAGTGATTTCATTGAGTGAAGAAGCCTTCTTTGCAGTTGCAGTGTTAATGCGCCGGATCCGACCAGAGAAAGAAATCTTCAGTTTGTTCAGACTCTTTCTTGATGAGCATCCAATACCAATCCACTTGGGGATCAGAGAGATCATTCGGTTTGGTCTGAAACCATATACAAAGTCCGATTATGAAATATTAGATGTCTTATCACTTGAAGCGGATGCTGTACACGACTTTAAAGTGCCTGAAAAGTGTATTGAAGTCTGGGCTGATGTTGCTGGGTTGACTTCTTCTGTGATGAAATTGGTAGACAACGACGCATTACGAAATGTCGAATCGGCAGTTGTGTCGAGATGTGCCCTTTCTATAGTACTTGCTGGAATTAAGTTTGGAATTCCTGTTGTAACTACTAAGGGAATGTTCTCTGTTGATAATGAGGAGGACTATATACCCTCAGACTTCAAAGGACTATATTCCATGTTAATGACTGGAGTTGAAGACGATACGAAAAGGTACTCAAAAATGTCACCAAAACCACAATATATCACCCATTTTGCAGTTCTCCCACCCCTTGAAGTCGAACGGATTGGAGAAGTTGAGAGAAAAGGAGAGAAAAGCAGTGAAAGTGACACCATTCGACTGAGTAAATCGCCAATGAAACAAAAGACGACGAAACAAGCAATTGAAAGTTCTGAGGAATTGTTACTTGAGCGAAGGGGACTTGAAAAGATTATAATGATGATGGAGGAGATCAAGAAGTTTGTGACTCAAGGAGTCCGCATGTCGGACCACTTCTTGACACTTTTGTATGTCATTAAATTTGCGCGAAAGACATTTGCCACGTTGATTGAATATACGCCGTCATATATAGATAACTACTTAGAGTCAATAGACATCAAAGGGACTGCAGTAGCGCATCAAAAGAGTGGTGAGAGTGGGTTAGAGTTACTTGGGCACTTAGTCTTTGATATAGCGGACTACCCCAACAGTGACAAAGCTCTTTGTCTTATAACGAAATTGCAAAAGATGTTGATTGGGTTTTCTATATGCTTTGATGTCCTTTTGAACTCATTAAAGGGGGATGGGGTATTAAGAAAATTACGAGGGGAAGTAGTCATTCCATTATACTTCTCTGCTATTATGCAAAACTTTGTGAAAACAGACAAAGACTTAACAGCGGAGTTTATTTATCGAGTGGAAGACTTGGATGTCGAAGACGCTTTAATGATAGCGAGGTGTTCCTGTCCATTATTGAAAGTCAAAGTAGCAGAAGAACAACTGAAAAATACACGTCCAGATATAGCAAGAGCTTTACATGGTGAAACTCCATCGATGACGCCGATCTTTAAAGAGTTTGAAGGGATAGAAAGTACTCTAATGGAACTGAGCAAACAAAAAGAATTGTCCTTTGCGTTTTTCCATTCGCTCTTTGAGACGTTTAATATGTGTCTTCCAATGCGGTTGATTGAAGCTCTATCATATAGTTGTTTAAATAAAAAGAATAACATGTATGTGGAAAGAGTGATTGACGAGTCTTTACCTGAAGACTATGCACAGAAAGTCGATGTTTTGAGTCAATTTCTACCAAAAACACAGCCAAGTCTTAGTTTAGTTCAAACAACCACTAGCAAAGACTTTTGGGAGGTCCAACACTATTTTGAAAGAAGATTGCCGGCACTTCGAGATACGGCACGACAAGAATGCTTCAATGGGCAATTAATGTTATATATAACAAAACGACATCCAAGAGATATTTTAATGTATTTACATCACCAGTTTTTGGACCGATTTACTACTATGATACCAACGAATCATGTCCTCTTTGGCGTCGATTTTAAAAAGATTTTAATGGACCGGTTGTGGGAAAATCAAACGCCCCCAGTGAATTCGACACAAAGCGCATTGAAGGCACTTGTATCGATGCAAAACACACTTCCTATCTCTTTACAACTCAAAGAGGAATTCATCGAGAATTTATTTAGAGGCGGAGAGAACGAATTGGTGGTGTCGTGTTTACTCACACATAAAAGTTATATGACGTTTGGACTGGATAATTCTATCACTTCGAATGTCACCCACTCGAAACCATATTTGGAGGAATACGTCTTCACTTTTACTAAGAAGTATCTTCTAAATGATATCCAAAAACTCTTTTTGAAAGACCCATTGAAATACATTCGAATTGTTGTGCCGTGTTTGGCCCAATTTCGCCCACGACAACTCTATGAAATTTATCGAAGAACACTCACCGTCGAATGCGCGCGATCTGATTATTTGTTACTGATGTACACTCAAGCGACTTGTGCGACAGTTTTATTGATAGCTCCCGAGTACAACATCATCACGCCGCCACTGTCTATCATCACGTTGATATCGTTCCATCACGAATTGATTTTTGTCGTCAATGCACTGCTCGCCGATGAAGCAACGCGACAAATGACGCTCACGACTATTCAAAAATTGTCGCAACGAGTCTTGGGATGTGAACGAGTCGTCGACGGTATAACAAAGAAGGCAGACTCTTGGGAGAAAAATTTGGTCCTCAGATTCTTGTGGGACTTGCTTAGTATATCAACGGAAATACCTAAACTCGACAACATCATTGTCGAAGATGTCTTCGGCTGTGTCGTAGACAAACCAATCATCGACAGAAGGGATCAACTTCTTGTCTCTCTCATACAAATATTGTAATTCAATGTATAGCTTTTTATTAATTTGTATATAGTTTATATTTAGTTAAAGACATATAACTAATGCGATTGGGTTGGTTACCAATCAATGGTGTATAGCGGCTCGATTTGTCTGTCAAGTAGTGTATAATACTACTTAATATTTATATTATGTCAACGAGTGAAATGGGAAAGAGATTGTTTCTCTATTATTCACACAAAAAGGATCACAACCCTACTTCTTTTCATACGAATTGGATTCTACTGGACAAAGTGGGTCTTTGATATGTATAAACAAAGGAAAACGATTCACCACAATTAAAAATGTTTAAGAGGAAAGGAAACCCTACTTCTTTTTTGATTACGATATTCTATATTCCATAAACATAAGAATAAGAGAACAAAAACCATCTTTATAACTCCGTGTTGAGTTGTGCAGAAATGGCGGCACATGACCAAATCATGAATTAAGTCTTTTGTCTTTCTTCTGGAAAAGAAAAAGTCTTCACCATTTAAAGGAAAAAGGGATAGCTATCGAGTCCACCCAAAAATAAGTATTGTCAGAAACAATTATTAAGAAATAGAAGAGTAAAAGAATCAGAGAAGTATACCAAGAACACCAAAATATGTTAAAAAAGGTCGTATAAAAGACATCACAAAACAAAGAAAAACAGACGATGTGGGCTTTCAATTTGCACGCCGACTTGAAGAAAAAGGTGGTTCACTCCTATAACCTGACGACGTACTGTGTTTCTGCGTTCTGTCTTAACTTCTCCGTCTACTTCTTTTGGTTGATAGTCCCCATTATGATGCGTAACTTAGGGGCTTCACCTTTAGAAATTGGATTAGTTGGAGCAGTTGGGTTTGGTGCACAAGGATTTATGGCTCCTGTATGTGGGCGGCTAGCTGATAAATTACCGCCTGAGAGTATGGCGCGCTTTGGAGCTTGTTTACATTGTTTGACTTGTTTAATAGTAGCTATGGTCTATATAACAGAGACTAAGACTATACCAATCTACTTCATATGTTTGATTCAAAGTCTTGGTCTAGCTATGTTCTGGTCACCGTCAGAAGCATTAGTAGGCAATGAAAGTTATGCGGGCGGCGAGAGTAAAAACATTTCAATGTTTTCTATGTCTTTTGCTTGTGGCAAAGCTGTTGGATTTTTACTTGCTGGAACTTTGAGTGCTCTTATTGGACAGACTTACAGTTTATATGTTGCATGCGCTGAAGCTTTTGTGACATTCTTTGCGATGACGCTCTTCCCACAAAACAATCACTTGAAGGAGGAGACGGTGCCTGAAATTAACATTGAGTTGGAGGCTCTTCCACAAATCGAGAAGAAGGAAAGGGAGTATACAACTGAAATCCCAATGAATGGTGATCCTAAGACTCTACAAAGTAATACTGAACATCAAGATGGTGTCATTTTAAGTGAATCACAAACACCACGAATCTCTGAAGATAACACACACATTGATTTGAGTGAAATCAAACACACACAAGTCATGTCGAAAAGACCCATCCATTACTTCTGGTATTACATCAACTCTATTGTCTTCCACTGCTTTGTCACTGCCATTGTTGGAGTTATTTCCAATCAATATATTAATTATGCTAAACGAACTAATGTGACTCTTCCAGGTATTATAGAAGACTCTGATGTGCTTGTAGGTATTTTACTATTTGTGGTGAATATTGCTCAGTTAAGTGCGTTTGTTGTCTTAGGGAGAATGACAATTTGGCAATACAAATTGTATTTGAATATGATTTCCTTTGTAGTTCTTCTTGGGTGTGTAGCTGTTTTTTATTTCATGAAGAACGGGTATGTGTTGGCTATCGCTTCTTTTGTTATTGGGTTTATTTCTGGATATGATTTCTTGTTGAACATGTTTTACTCGTTGAATGCATCTGAGTCCGAGAAAGGGAAGTACATGGGGATATCTGAGTGTTCTTCCTGTTTGTCGTACAGTTTAGCTCCACTTCTCGCTGGTTTATTATCAACTTATATAAGTCTTGGGTGGTGTATATACACCTGTTTTGTTTTTATAATACTTGGATTAATTGGGTGTGGTGCCACACAAGCTTATGTCTATTACCTTGAGAGAAAGGATAGACTTCAAGTACAAAAGGAGTTAATGATTCCTGCCGACTCGATGAAATAACGTGTTATTAATTATTATGAATTGAGTGTAAACAAATGTGTTGAATTTCTTTGAAATACTTTGTGTTATTATAATAGTATATTAATAGTATATTCTAAATATAATTATATTATATTATTTTATCTAGAAAAGTTGTTATATTAAATCAATGAATAAGAATTGAATAGAATCTTTTGACTATCAAAACACTTGTGTGTTTTATTTATTTATAAATAATAGTAACTATACTTATATTCAACACCTTAACCATTCTTAAACAAAATATATACTTAAAGGTACACATCCACCGTGACTCCAAAGTGGTCACTCATAAACGGGAACTTTCTCCCCTTCACTGGGAACTTATCGACTCTGCAGTTCTTGCATGTCAGTTGTGGTTCTTCTCCCTCTCTCTTCAATTGGAAGATATAGTCCAGCCGTGACTTATCCATGCACTGTTCTTCGTAGGTGATTTCCGTATCAAACGGTGTTTCCGTCCCCGACGCGTCGACAAACGAGTCACCGAACGTGACTGGTTGTACTCCGTGGTTGTCTCTAAGTAACAAGTCGATGAGTTCTCCGTTCGGTACGACAAATGTTTGTAAGAATTCTTTATACTCGACGCTCTCCGTGGTCCCATCAGTCCCTGCTCTTCCATTCACATTAAAATCACCGCAGCATATCGCCGGGTAGTTGTTCCCTGTAGTCTTCTCTTGAACGAACTCCGCGTATTCCTTCACATGGACCATTCTTCTCTCTCTCGATGGTTTAGCCTTTTCCAAATCCAATGTATAGTCTGCTTGTGTGTGTGTATCAAAGACGTGAATGTATCGATTCGGTTGCACTTCGATTTTCGCGTAGAGTACACCTTTCGACGCAACTGCGTCTGCGTATATCCCTCGTGTGTACATTCTGAAGTCCTTTTCGACTATTGGGAATCGTGATATAATGACAAGTCCGGCATCGACTAAAAACAGCGGAAACAACGGCTTCTCCGTTTGGATCCTCCACTTAAACCCGGCTTTCTTGGCCTTTTTAAGTAACTTCTCTCGTCGCCAGTTAAGTTCCTTAAAGACTTCTTGGAAACATACCACATCAAAGTCTTGAAGTCGATCATTACAAAAGACTCGCAAGCGACTGTCCTTATGATCGTGGCCAGCGGCAGATACTAACATCGGACGGAGGTACATGTTATACGTAAGAATGCGGAGAGGCTTGGACTCAACATCTATAGCGACAGGCTCTTCGGCCATTGTGGTGGTTTGTTTTATTAAGTTCAGATGAACCATCAAATCTTATTCCATCGATGGTTCTCTCATTTTGGTTTGTTTTCTAAGATTTGGTTCCTTGCATCTATCTACTAGTTTAATATGGTATTGTTACTATATTTTTACTAGTAATTCTTGTTTGATTGTGACGGGAATTCAAAAATAAAGTAAAATAACCTGAAATTTTGGGAGAAATGGACGTATTGTGTTGTCTATTTGAAACTACAAAAAATAAATTGAAAATTTATAATTCAGAAATTTATAATATTATAAAATATTTATAATAATATTTATAATAATGTATAATATTAAAAATATAATTGGTGTTTCAGGACAAATTAAAAATACTCAATACATTTTGATCACTTAAAATTTTAAAACTAAAAAACAATAAAAAACAAATTTAAATTTTATAGTTACCTTTTTACTTTGATATTTTTTTATTAATTTCATTTTGACAAATCCAAAATGGCAGAATGAAACTTTTCAAAATAAAATAAAATGATTATGTATTATTATTATTATTATTTGAGATAAAATAGAACTGTTATTTATTATTTAATTTAATTACTTAATTAATAAATAATATTATAAAATATTTATTCTATTTTAAAAATAAACTATAGTTTTAATAAGTAAGCTTGTAAAATAATAACTATAATAATATAGTTAATTTGATATTAATAAACAAAAAAAAATATATTATTAATAAATAAAAACGAATAGACTTATAATATAAAATATAAAATTAAATTAATATATTAATAATAAATATAACAGTAATGCAACCAACTAATATTATTTACAATAATTGCAGTCAAAAATGTTGAGCAAAACAAATTAACGAACAGTTCAGAAACCAAATAAAACTAGTAAAACAACTAAAATCAATAGAACAGAGAACTGGATGAACCCTACCAGAAGAGTAACTGTAAAATGATTTGCGAGAGAGATGGGCCGTTGCCTCCGTAATCACAGTGTTGTATACAAGACTCCAAAGGTCCCCTTTGACCGTACCAGATTTGATGCCGAATTGAAATTAGCCGGACAGTTTGGATTAAAATGCAAACGTGAGATTCAACGTGTTCACTTTATGTTGGGCCACATGAGAACTATTGCTAAGGTGATGTTAATGAAATCCGCCACCGACCCAAAAAGAATCTTGGAAGGTAACGCTTTACTCAGAAGACTTCACAACCTCGGGATATTACCAAAAGATCAAACTAAGCTTGAGTTCGTCTTAGCTTTGAAAGAAGAGAACTTACTTGAACGAAGACTTCAGACAATCGTCTTCAGAAAAGGCTTTGCTAAATCAATTCACCACGCTCGCGTCTTGATTCGTTCAAAACTCATCTCCGTCGGTAAACAAATCGTCGACGTCCCTTCCTTCATGGTCAGAGTTTCTTCAGAGCCACTCGTACAACTCGCTCCTAACACTCCTCTCACTAACCCTGAGAAGCTTGGAAGAAGAAAAAGAAAGGCAAGAAAGGACGCTAAAGGTCAGTAATTGAGTCGATATCGCAATTCTATTCGTTAGTAACTTTTTATTATAATTTTATACTATTTGCTACTACTCGTCTACTTTGAGTCTTTCTCTCTAAAAACACAGACTTTTTATCTCAAAAATACATATCAAATACACTATGGAGGGTTTCGTTATCCAAATCGATTCAACTCAGCAATACACACACTACAACACTATCAAATCTATGTTGAAGGCACCTCTCACAGAACTTCTACTTCAAATTGCACCTCATCAAGTCAAAATAGGGTTTACTACAGGGTTTCTTTTTTCCAAAGACACTTTAGGAACACTCAACACGGTTTTTGAGTTTTCAGAGATTAAAGAGGTTGACGCGAAGGAGAGGGAGTATTTACAAGTCACTGTTGGGGACTCAATCAAGTTTGCGACTGACAGATTTGGATCGAATTCGTTACTTTATGAAACGAATGAGAATGGCGTCTGCATCTCGACGTTCATGTGCAAGGAGTCATCTGCCCCAAATGAATGGTACGAATACTTTTACACGGACAAAACTGTTTTGAAGCACAAGAAGGCCGGTAATACTATTGAGGAATACTATTCCTCAATATTTGGTGAACGACTTGATTTGCCGACGGAGGAGGTCAGCGAGTGTGTGAAGCTTCTTGACGAGTCGCTTTCAAAAGCAGTTGAGATGATGTTGAGGACATCCGGAGAGACTATTCCCGTGTTATTTAGTGGAGGTATTGATAGTTCAATGATAGCTTATTACGTCTTACTGCATTGTGGAGAGAAGAAAGTGGAGTTATACAACATGGCGTGCCTCTATGAAGGAACGTTTGAAAGTCCGGACCGATTGTGTGCGCGTGCTGTATTGTCGGATCTCAAAAAGATTTTTCCAACGAAGAATTTTGAGTTTATCGAGATCAATGCGAGCGAAGACGTCATTCTCCAGACAAGCGAAAACATCAAAAATGTTATATACCCCAACGACACAGTAATGGATTTATCAATAACTACTGCGACGACACTGGCGTTGATATCTGAAGGTCTTTGTGGGACTCATACCGTTCGACGGACATCTCCATATGTCTTTTGTGGTCAAGGAGCTGACGAGCAACTTGGAGGATATGGTCGTCATCGGAATGCTTTAAAGTACAATCGGTTGAGTCAAGAACTTGAGTTGGACTTCTGTAGGTTGTGGAGTAGAAACACTGAAAGAGATGATCGAGTGTCAAAGTACTGTAAAGTGAAATGTTTGTACCCATTTCTTGAAAACCAAGTGGTTCGTGTCATCAGAAACATCCCAGAGAAATTACTTGTCAAACTCGAGTTGCCCGAAAACGAAGGCAATAAGTGGATCTTAAGAGAGGTCGCAAGGAAAAACGGAATGGTGCAGTGCGCTAACTTCAAGAAGACGGCCATCCAGTTCGGAACAAGAATCGCTAAGGTTTTGAATAAAGGTAAGAAAGTCAGTGGGGCGGATAAACTTGAGTAATCTTAATATTCTGTTGGATTTTTAAGATCAGGGCAATGCGTCAAATTTTGTATTGAAAATTTTTGTATTTAAAAGTTCGATTGTTCTGAAATTTCGAATTATAAAAAAACGTCATCAAGGAGAGAATCGGCAATAGTATGGAACTGGTAATATATTTGTAATAAAATATCATGTAAATGGTTATAACAAATTCAAAAATATTTTGTCATAATCGAAAAGATCGAAATCATACAAATAAGTTTTTTGAACAGAAAATAAAGATCTGTTACTATTCGGGTTTTTTAGGGTAAATATGTCATCGATTCAATTGTGTAACCAATATTTTTAGTTCTTATATTGAGATCGAAAACTACTTAATTTTTTGGAAAAGATAAGTTAAAGTCCGTTAGTTTTGTCGTATAAAAAATAAAAAAATGCATTTAGAGTTTTTTTACTCTAATTATTATACTATTATAGTATGATATAATATATTATGGTATTTATAATAGTATTTAATTATTAAATAAAGATATTGCCTGAATAATTGTTTTTTAACAGTTGCAACAAGCAAAATCGAAAAGAGGTGTATAATGATTATTTTATTGAATTATTGAAACAAAACCCTCGGTATTTTTCGTTCATATTTCTAATTTCACTTTGAATCCCAAAAGTGCTCTTTTTCTTCCAACCAACCATCCAATAAACCCTTGTTCTTATTAAGTCGATAAAAAGAAAAGTTGTGAATTCCTCTCCACTGTTGTAATAAAGTAATGGGGATAAAATGGAGTAATGGGAAGCCGTAAAACTTATTCGTGCTTTTTTACTTTTTACAGAGACAATCGAACACTCCATTCCTACGCAATCCATATTTTGATTGGCTATATTATTGAACATAAATAAAGATTTTGACTTCCGTTTTTTTTTCAAATCAACGAGACAAAAACGATGAAAAATTAGTATTTAAAGGCATCTATATTTTTATTTCAATTCAGATGAACTGTGTTGAGCGCCGGAGACGAGTAGAGATGCACAGTGACGATCTCCCGCCAATCACGTTTGTGAGCACAAAGCCGACGAAGCGGCCGATGGTGCAGTCAATGAGTGACGAGAATGTCTTTTGGGTGACTGTTTCAAACTCGCAACGTCTTCTGATGAAAGTTGATGACAGTCTCATCACACAAGAAAATGATGCACTTCCACCAATCACAATGGCAATCCCACAAAAAGTCCCACAATCGCCACCACCACACCAACAAAAAGAAAAGCCAATTCAAATCGTCCAACAAGAACGACCAGCTTATCACACACTCATGAAACTAAAACTCCCAAAATCTCTTGCTGAAAAGAACGCCGCTAAAAGGAAAGAAGTGCTCTTTGCACTCAGAGAGCTCCAACTTGCTGCAATCGGAAAATAGTCGTGTATCTTTTTGTATTCATCGTTTGACGTATTCATTTCTAGTTCTTTTCGAGTTCCTTTCAAATAAAAATTTTGGTAAAAAATAATTTGTTATAGAAATTGTGATTTTCATTAATATAATTCATATTATTACTATAATGTAATATAACTTGGGTGGGTTTTGGAAAAAAACTACTTTATTTCAAAAGACATGAAACCAAAAAGTCAAGGCGTATTTCACAATAGCAACCACACTAAAAACGGTGATGAAGAGAAAACCCCAGAATTCCAACGTCCAGACACACGATTTTTACGAAAAGAGAACTCGCGCAAGCATTTGCACGAAAGTATATCAAGCGTATTTGGTGCGCTCGAGCAAAGGAACCAAAGTACTTTTGAAACCAAAGATGTTCCTATTAATGAGGAACAAATCCAAACCAACATCCTTGATTCCTACATCTTTATTGACAGTTCTACAGACCTTCCCCAACGCCGTAAGGAAGACGTTAGCGATGATGATACCTGTCCAAATCTAACGCTTAAAACACGTGTTGTTCCACCGCCACAATCTCAGAGCGAGATTGTGATTAATGACGAGTTTTGTGATAAATTTATACCAAAAGATTCAGACGAAGCCAAAACGCCCGTTTTTAGTCAATTTGCGCCATCAGTTCAATCTCAAGATTTTGCAACTGAGGAGATTGAAAGTCATGACTTTTATCCACAAACCCCCCTCAGTCAATCTGTACAATCTCAAAGGTTAGTCTCATGCATCAAACCACACTTTTCGAAAGAGAAAACAGAAAGCGTCATCAAGGAGAAAATAAACTTTGAAGAAATGGTTGAGGTATACTCAGGAAAACGCAAGACGGAAAAAACTGAAATAAATAAAATGACAAGCGAGATTGACAATGACAAAACGAGTTATCAGATAAGGCTACTTTTAACATACAAAAATATACTGAAGAAACAACCAACAATACAAGACGAGAGTATAATGGGAATGGAGGTTGAGGGGAGCGATGTCTCATCCATTGTGGTTGAAAACAAACAGTGACACAAAGGCACTGTTTATTATTATTCCACTTGTTACATGAAATCTCTAATTTATTCTTTACTTGTTATAAGTCGTGACCGTTCATGACCAGGAGTAGTAGCTCAAGAACCAGAAGTCAACAAACAACTTACAATTGATGTAAACCAAATCGTATCTGTAACTACTTCTCGTGAGTAGAAACCTGTTCTGTGCGAGCCGTTTTTAGAGCAGCGAGTTGCATTTCTCGCAATGCAAAGAGTGCTTCCTTCCTTTTTGTCGCAGTGGTTTTGATTGGGTACTGGGGGAGTTTCAGTTTCATGAGTGTGTGGTAAGCTGGTCGTTCTTGTTGAACAATTTGTTGTTTCTCAGACTTTGAGTGTGGTGCTGGTTGTGTCGCATTGTGGTCATGGTCGATGTGCTTACGAGGGAGTTCAGGAGAGTCGTCGACTTTCAGTAAGAGACGTTGTGAGCTCGAAGTCGTCAAGTAAAACACATTATATTCGCGGTGTGCTGTCGGCTTTGTTGAGAGTGAAGTAATTGGAGGAAGTTCGTCCTTGTTCGGCTTTCCACTGAAGACTCGCCTCTCGCCACAAGACATCTACAGAACGGAGCAGGCTGTTTTTGTAGTTTATCAAAGCGATTTATAAGCTCCAAGTCTCCACTCCTCGACATTCTTTTGCTTTGCGGCTTAGGTCCATTTTTTGCGACAGTTTTCCCTCATTATATTTTTACTCTTCCTCCAGGGTTTTGTGCTTCTAAAACAGTTTCTCCCAATAGACCCGATCCATGCAATTAAAATTATGGATTTTCCGTCTTTTTTCTTTGATTTCTTTGATCTTCAAATTGCGATAATTTTTAGTTGAAGTATGTTTTTATGAGACATTAAATCTTTCTTTAATTCTTTTCTATTATATCGGGAAAATTACATTAAAACAACAAACGAGAAAATCACCAATCATTCGGGATTATTCCCATTCAAAAATAACATTAGATATAAACCCTCAAACTTTTTTCTAGTTGAAAAAAAATCCAAAAAATTTTTACTAATCAAAATGAAAGGAACTCGAAAAGAACTAGAAATGAATACGTCAAACGATGAATACAAAAAGATACACGACTATTTTCCGATTGCAGCAAGTTGGAGCTCTCTGAGTGCAAAGAGCACTTCTTTCCTTTTAGCGGCGTTCTTTTCAGCAAGAGATTTTGGGAGTTTTAGTTTCATGAGTGTGTGATAAGCTGGTCGTTCTTGTTGGACGATTTGAATTGGCTTTTCTTTTTGTTGGTGTGGTGGTGGCGATTGTGGGACTTTTTGTGGGATTGCCATTGTGATTGGTGGAAGTGCATCATTTTCTTGTGTGATGAGACTGTCATCAACTTTCATCAGAAGACGTTGCGAGTTTGAAACAGTCACCCAAAAGACATTCTCGTCACTCATTGACTGCACCATCGGCCGCTTCGTCGGCTTTGTGCTCACAAACGTGATTGGCGGGAGATCGTCACTGTGCATCTCTACTCGTCTCCGGCGCTCAACACACTTTGTCATGGCGTACGTCAAAGTTTTTGAGATGTTTTTATACTCGTCAGTGATAAAAAAATACTTTTTGTTTATTTCGAACTGTGTGGAATTTAATTGTTCGATTTATTTCGTTGGTTACTTTTTTGGGGTTTTTTAGTTTAAATGGTTAACATATGATTTTTTTTGCTTATTGCAAAAATAAAACACATATTACAAATTATAATTACCATTTTTCATATTCAATTATATCTAAATAATACCATCAATGCCAATGAAGTTTTTTTGTAAAAGCTTACAATTAAGGTAAATAATAAATTAAATTCTATAAATACAGAGCCATGTTTTATAAAATTATCAACAGAAAAACGAAAATAATAACTTAAAGAAAGAATTATACTATTATTTATTTATAAATGAATTGTAAATAACTGTTTGTAAAACAAAAATTTGTCATATTTACTAGTTTGACCTGTTTTGTTTATTTAATATTTAGTTCTAATAATTTTTTTACTTTATCAAACCTTTTTAAATTTTTTTTTAACTTAAACTTTATTTGCTATTTAACTTAAAAATTATCAACAAACTATCGAAAAATACCATAAACTAAATTACATTATTGTAGCATTATAGTAAGTTTTAATATTCATTTAATTTATTGTTTATTATTTTCTGGAAAATAAAAACTTTTTCATGATAAAAAACCCGAAACATTACAATAGAATTGTTAATATAATCATTTTTTGTATTTCAAACAGATTGAATGATTGGAATTTATTTTTACTTTTTTTTACTTTAAAAAAATCTTTATTGTAAAATAAAATAATAAAAAACTATTATTAATACTATTAAATACATTTCCTTTGACGATTTTTTTTTAATTTTAAATTTTTTGACGTCTTTACTATTTGTATAAATAATTTGTATTTTTGCATCAAAATTAATTATATTAGGATAATACTATATATATTGATATATCACTATTTACTAATATAAAATTATTATATTATTATATTAAGTTAAATATTGTTTTACCAAAATACACCAATCAAGTTCAATTTTCACCGAAGTATCCCATCACATCTGCCTTTGCAACAAGAAGGTCTTTATACGTGAGTTCATTTCCAAATTGTTCCTCGAAGTCATTCCAAGTATTCCAGAATTCCGGATGTTCTTTCACACTACACCTCTTCGCCCCTTTCACAAACATATCTCTTGCATTGTCAACGTCTTCATTTTCAATCAAACACTTTGCACATTCCAAGTACAGTCTCCACTCCTCTCTCCTTCCAACTTTTAAAACTCCTTCTTCATACACTTTTTGTGCACTTTGACTCCCTTCTAATTCATTCACTGCTTGTCCATATAAAAGATATGTTTCACACAACGACTCGGGATTCACTTCTTTCACTATTTTCTTATATAACTCTATGACACGATAACTCGAGTTTTTCGTCGATTCAAATGCAACGGCCTTCTTACTAATTTCTAACTTGAACTCGGCCGGACATTTCAAAAGAGCCGACTCATACAACTCACGACACCTCTCCACTTTCGTCTCTCCATATTTCGATACAAAGTCGTCAAAGTATTTCATCCACAATTTCCCGGCAATCGGATATGTGAATTTCAAGATACTTCGCTCGTAAATGCTCCACACAGTGTCTTCAATTCCCAACGCTTTACCTTCTTTAGTAATAAGGTCAATATATTCCAAGACTTCTCTAGCTGTAATACACCCAATTTCTATCATCTTCTCATATACTGAAACTATCCCCAAAAGTCCTTTCCGTGTTTTTTCAACAGCGAGGTATGCTCTCCACACACTCCCTTCCCGTTTTATACGACTACTTTTCAACGTCGCTTCTTCAACGTATTCAAGTGCTTTTGTCACATCTCCTCTCTTCACTGAGTCTTTCACTATCAATTCTGATAACTTCCCTTCTTCTTCTTGACTCAGGGACTCCGTTTTAGCTTTATTATATAAAGAATTGACTACTTCGTATTTACCAGCCCTACTATACCATGAAATTAGTTCACTATATATGTCACTCTTTGTGCCATTAATTCCTTCTTTCACTGTTTTAATTCCTTCTAATAATGTATCCACTGCACTGACAACATCGCCTTGTTCAATGTACATATGACTCCTCGATATCCATTCACTAACATCTTCAGGATTTTTCCTTAATAAAACTCCATTGACTTGCATCATCACATGTGCCAAAACAGTCTCCCCTCTCTCGTGTACGATACGTTGATTATCATCTTTGTCGGTGTCATTCGAATTTTGTGAGAGACTCGATATCACCGCTTCATAACATTCACGTACTATATAAAGATCTCGCACACTCACTACTTCTTCCATCGCTTGTTCTAATACAACTATGCCACTCTCAACTCGCCCTTGCCGGATGTGCCATCGTGCAAGCCCAACCCACAGTCTTCCCGAGTCATTGATATATTCGTTGATGCCATGGCGTAAAACACTTTCAACATCAACAACGTCATCAGCTCCGCCATTCTCAATCACTTGGACTAACAATTCATATTCTTCTCTTCGGACTCTCCAAGTGCTTCCTAAGTGTTTGATTAATATCGAAGCCGCTGTCGGCAAATACAGAGATCCCTTTTCTATACAAACTTTGACATATTCAACCGACAAGCTCCGGTCATATTTCAGATGACGGGTAACCATATTATTAAAGAGCTTTGGGGAATCTAAAGAGACAATGTACTTCATTATAACACCCCATAGAATCTTATGCTGACCACTTGGTAATGACCGAAGGGCTCGATCAAAGACTCGCCGCATTTGAGTGATCTCACAATTGGTGTATAACCACTCAATGTAATTCTTCCAGATTGTTGGCATCTTCGACATGTAAACTACACTCTCCTCGTATCTTTGAGTTAATTCTAGACGAGTCGGACTTTCAAGAGGGGTGCCCCGTGCATCACGCTCGGAGGATAGGAGAAAGGTGTGCCATAATTTGTAACTCATGGGAAGTTCTCTAATCATTACTACCATTTTATATAACACATTTTTCTATTAAGTATAGTACAAAAACAAACTTCAAGGCACGAACGTATATCATCCGCTTCTCTTGGAAATGCGTGTCATCAAATAAATCTATATACCCCCACCACGATTTGAACGACTGATGATTCTGCTGGACGTCTTGCTCAAACTTGTCAAGCACTCCACTTTCCATCAATTTATGAAATTTGTGAGTTCTTTTTTTATAATTGATTTTATAGTTTATTTAACTAGTTTGATTAATTTAATTGTAATGATACTATTTAAGTGATAAAATAACTAAAAATGCGATTCAAATTCAATTTAAATACTTTAACTACTCTTATACACCACCACGAGTCCCCCAACTGACATCATCAAAGTTGCAGACGGCGTAAATTGGAATGATGACATACATCGTCGGTGTGAGCATAAACCAGACAACAGGGGCAATTACATTCAAAACGGAGAACCACTGACCATGGATAACTGCAGCGAATACGATGATAAACACCCACGACAACATTGTCACCAATTCCATCCAATGCTTGTCGAAGAACCCAGCAAAGTTTTGAACGACACCCAATATCATTAAAAATACAAGAAACCCTCCAATGATGGTGGATGCTTGGAACCAATATTCCATGTCTTCCAGCTTTGACGTCAGACTGAAGGTAATGAGCAACGCGGTCCAGAGAACGAGAAGCCCAATGACGATTGATTTTGTCACGCCACACTCTGAAAAGATTTGTATAAAAAGCATCACAATGCCACTCGGCAACATGAAAGAAGAAAGCAATTCAATGGCAAGTGAAATGAGCAATGGAAGAACAACGGGTCTTCTCACCCTTTTCAACAACAAACCCATATTCACTATTGTTGAGTTGATCCACCGTCTTCTCTGTTTAATCAGACCAACCAAGCTGATGGGGGCATCAGTGTGTGCAACCGATTTTGTTATGTACCCTGTATCCCACCCAGCTTCAATCAACAAAGTCGTCAAAGTTCTGTCTTCACCCAAGTCGAGTTGGTTCTTTTCCCAAATCGAAAACGACGTTGCTAAATACTCGTTCAACACAGTTTCCATAGCCTGCGGCCTAATCATGGAGAATGCACCAGGAAGACATGTCACCATTCCAAACCAATTTTCAAACGTCTTTGCAAGGAACTGGTTTGATTTGTACTCAAAATATTGGCACATTGTCAACGGATTTTGATACCAATGACTCACCTCAATCTCACCACAAACACCACCAATACACTCTCTCTTGAGAAGTCCATTGTACATATTCATAAGTCCATACTCATTTCCTTCCCATGCAAATTCCACGTCACTATCGACGAACATAATCGCTTTTGCTGTTTTTCGAGTGATTCCTTTATCCATGTAATCAAAGAAGATTTCGTGCGAGTGTCTCTTTCCTCCGTTTTTCTTCTTCAACAAAATGATCCAAATCATCCCAGACTCAAACGTACCTTCATATTTTGCCATGCCATCCTCCAATATCTGTGGGTCGCCTTTTCCGTTCTTAAACCTGACGACGCCGTCGTCGTCCGAGTACAAATCGTTTCTGTTGCAGTTCGACAGTCTTGAGATAATGAAAGTTGCAGTTTCAAGTTGTTGGTAGTCGACCTGCATATTTCTGTCTCTTCTTCCATCAATAATGAAAATCAGTTGACAGTATTTTGGCTCAAAAGGCAACACCGAGACCTCAAACGATCGAATACCCCCATCAATTCCTTCTGCGTCTTCATGGTGCACGGTCAAACACACGGACAACAAAATTGGATGTTCATTTTCGATGCTCTGACCACACTCCGTACAAAAGTTTTGACCGTCACATTGTCCACCACAAGAAGGGCACTTAAACATTTCACTTGAGATGTGCCACGTTCTTTCTCCTTCTTCTTCGTCTGGTTTGTCTTTGGTGACTGGTGGTGCTCGGACATGTGGTTTGCATTTCTGGAGTAAACTTCCGAAGATAAACTTTGGGAGAGCAGAGAAGATGATGTAGCACAAGAATACAATTTGCACTGCAATTGACGAAGCGCATTGCACAAAGACTACAAAGATCACATTGATACATACAAAGATCCCAAATAATTTCATCTTCTCTCGGTACGCCTGGTACTTATTGCCATCTATGATTTCAATAACAGGAGCTTGTTCAAGCTTTTTGGCGGGAGCACTTGTATCTCCTTTACAATCACCTTTACAACATTCTTCTGTTGTTTGGTGTTCGTCTGGTAATAATGAAGGAAATTCTTGTGCCTCATCAGACTTGACAGAGGTGTCAAGTTTCTCGGTCGGTGGTTGTGTCTTTTGGTTTGACATGTATGTCTAAACAAAATCGTTCCACTTTAAATACCCCAAGTGTGTTCTCTTTCCGCACACACCACTGAGATCGACATTCACTTTCTCTGTTTTTGTGTTTTGATTTGTTACTCAAGACAAAGTCCAAAATGTCTGGAAATCTCCCTAATTGTGTCAATTTTACTAAACTTTTTTTTTACCTGAAAATTTTGAAAAACAAAAAAAATGATGTTTTCATATACTTTTCAAAAATGAAAGATTTTTATTTTAAAAAAGTAATAAATTTTAATCTATTTATTTTTAGTTGATAATTAATTAAAAAACTAAATCATATTTATTAAAATAATAGTTATTCTAATAAAGATCAATAAGTAGTTGAAGATATTATTATATAACATTATCATTATTTAATTATTTATTATAATAATTTTTTTATTTTTGAATAAAAAAGCCAGTAAATTGTTTTGTAATAGAAAGCCACTTTATTTAAATTATATCTTATTATATTATAATATTAATAATTTAAAAATAATAATTTTTACTTTTGTCATATTTAAAGAAATTTATTCTAAAAAAAAATCTGTTTAATTTCTTTGTTTTTGAGTACGAAATAATGTTATAAAAATGTTATGTTTAACAAAAAAAATTAATATATTTTGTTATTTTTCACAAAACGAGACAGATCGATGGGGAGAAAAGCTACAATAAAAGGATAGTCCAAATTGAGTAACATAACTTCCTTCCAGTTATTGTAGAGTCCTCGATTATAATCCAAAACTCTTTGTTTGTTTGAAATTTCAGCGAGAACCTCAACAGTCGTTTGATTGTCATTGATCAAAAAGATGTAAAATGCAAGATAGCATCCCATAGCAATAACAATAGCTATTGCTATCCCAAACAGACAGCAGATGCATCCAATTGTTATAAATTCAAAGTCGGTCTATTCGTTATCGAGTTACTTAACTTGGTAATAATTAATATAATTAATATAATTAATATAATTAATAATTAATAATTAATAATACAAACTAATTATAATAATAAAAAACTATATTATTATAGTTTAAATAATAAAAGAGAACAAACGAAATTGGTCTTATAATAAAGAACAGTTAACATTCCTATAATATACAAAGACCCAATAAAGAAGTATAATATAGTATTGAAGAAGAGTCTCATTGTATTGTCCCCAATACAATTACAAATAAGAAGACAATGGTGATCATATCTACCAATACATTGTTTGCAAGTATTACAATGGTGTGTCCTCAAAGGTTTATTAGCCTTACATATGTCACAATATCTATCCCCACACTCTTTCAAATAATCTGGAAAAAGTCTGTTGAATAACTCAGGCTGCACTGATGGTGTTGAAAACACGGCTTTGAAGTAGAAATAGAGTAAACTATAGACCAAGTAAAAGTGTATGAAATAATGAAAGGTACATTGTATCACACTATAATGAAACTGTGGAAAAATCACTACTTCAAAAATAAAGACAGCAGATATGACACTTATAACTGTAAATATAATAATACACGAATTGATGATTCGAGTGATATCATGGGTGTTTTCACTCGTTCTCATCGTGTTAAGTGTTTATTAGTTTATTATAGTTAATTTTTATATAAATTAAATATCATTGTTCACTTAGTAATGTAATAATATAATAATATAATAGTAATAGTAAATGGTAAATTAATAAAATATTTTAAATGGTGCCCAAATTCAAAAAATAACATAAATTTACTTCAAGTTTGAAAAAGTAAACATAAACACTTTTTTTGTTTGAATGATTATTTGAACGTGTAAACATGTTAAATGATAAGAAAATATATTAAATTTGAAATAAAAATTAAAAATAATAAGATTCATTAATAAAAACAAGTTGCATCACACGTACAGGGGGCTAAAAAACCGCTTCCGTCTTTTTAACCGCTTCCCCTTGATTTTATAGAATTAAATGGTATTAATATAATAAAATGTATAGTACTGTTTACCATGAAGGCTGAATATGCCTCGTGGAGACTTTTTCTGTCCTGGGTGGTAATTTGTATTATACTTTTTATTATAATGTTATTAGTTATAACTATTAAATCGATAGGAAGCGGTTTTTTATTCTCCCTGTACTTCTATGAATTCGTTTGATACCCATCAAATTATCGTGGTGTTTGTCAAGCTCTTTTATCACTATATTCAAATATATTTGCATGTTCACATTGAACACTTTCATTTTTTTCTTCATATTCTTCCGTACTAATGTTTTGTTGAGGCACTTAAGACACTTGATTAACAAATTGTGGTAGCTTGCGCAACTCAGATATAAATCCAGAATATAACGTTAGGATTGGCGAGGTCGAATTCCGCTATCTGTGAGCTAAAGACCCCGAAAGTCGCCAAACCCATCAACTCCGCATCGTTCAGGAGATGAAGTTGCATCTTCTTGTCATATACCTGGCATCTGATCTGCGAAGGAATTCCTCACCCAAGAAACTCACTGTTGAATATATATTACCATAGACTCAACGGGAAGAACGTGCTGTTCTCCACAAGCCACTTAGTGTCCGTGAAATTCTGACAGAAGACGACGACCGTCGGGAGGGGGAACACGACTATATTCGCAAATTTGATATTCGCGACGGTGGGCGCTGACGTGTTCATCAGGCCCCTCATGAGCTTCTCGCTCCGCGTCCCGAAAGTGATATCGTCTAAAACGCGCATCATACAGGATGCTGCTGGTTTGTGCCTCCGCAGGTCGAAGTCGCCGTTGTAGACCTCGGCGAGCTTTTGCTTGGGGTTGAAGATTTTTTGGTGAAGAGCTCCGTCTTCGACCACCCAATGAAGATGAAAGTCCGCATCCTCGCCGTTTCGCTCGTGTAGGTTTTTATAAGCCAAACCCCAATCGCGTTTTTGAGATCGCCGTTAATACGGGGTATTTTAAAAACAATTTTGTAAGAACTCACTTCAACATTCTATTTGTGTATCCTTTCACCCGCTTTCCCTCTGATCCTTCTCTGCAAGCGGGGGAAAATATATTTTTGTTTACATAGTACGGACACATAGTTTAAAGGTAGACTCCTTTTTAAAAACAACAGAGGTAATTGTTTTATTTTGGTAAATGTGATGAGAATGGCCGATGTTGGTTCATTTATTTAATAAATAACATATTAATATTAATATTATACTATTGAATAATTATAAAATTTGTATTCTGCCACACTGTGACAGACTTTATTGTAATAAAAGAAAAATGACAATTTCTTATTTTTGGATTTGACATGTGAAATGAACAACTTAACAGAAAAACAATCAAAAATATGAACAACCACTTCTGTTGAATTGGTTCTAAGTAGGATTTAAAGTTTTACAGCCGACTGAATATACACTTTTCGATATCTGAATGAAACAAAAGACTCAACTTTCACTACATTATTAACAAAGTCATATTCTGTAGTATTAAGATATTTGTGTATTTCGATTTCTTGTTTCTTTGTCTGTTTTCCAAGTCTTTTTCTCTTAAGCATTTCTTTCATGAAGATAACGAAAGGACTCATTTGATAGAATGATAACATAGAAAGTTTACCATATTCTTGTTGGACTGTCCATTCTTGTGTCTTCTTAGTGAATAAATATTTTAAATTTTCAAGTGTATTAATAGACTGAATTAATGACTCTAAATCTTCTTCTGTAGCAAATGAAATATGTTTAATAACTTCCATCAAACAATTTAAAGTCTTACACAGAAGAATACATTGTTCATAAAAGACTATTCTAAGCAACGGATTTTCGAAATAGAATACTGTTTGATTCAATGAAATATTGGAAAGTAGAGTCCAGCTGTGGGAACAGAGTCTTATATATTCAACAACGTCTGAATAAGTATACATTTCACTTTTAAAGGTGTTGTAAGTAAAATGAAGGTGTTGGATGGTTATAAGAGAATCAACATATTGACAAAATGGATCTAAAATTTGAGACCTTTTGATGAGTCTTTTTAGTGATGCACATGTCTTATGTCGTAAAACAATTTCATCAGCTAATGCACCGCCATTTTCACTATTTAACAAGATTACAAGACTCTCCAAAAATGACACCATCTTGACCTCAGACATTCGACTCTCAAAATTTTTGATTATATTCTTGAAAAGTAATGGACATTTTTCTCTCTTCTCATTCAATAATGCATACTTCAATTCATTCTCTGATTCTTTCAAATGAATCATTTTAAACAGCTTTCTTATCAACGCCATATGAAATAACAGTATTTTTCATCGTTTTAATTCGAACAATTCATAAACTTGGATTTTTATGAGCTTCAAATTTTTGTTTAATACCCCTTAAATGAGACTGATATAACTGATATAAACAGAAAACTCTGTATTTTAATAGTTATGGTTTGTTTATAATATAATTACTATAATTTATACTATACTTGAAAGTAATTACTCTTATTTGAGTAAAACATAACAGCGAAAGTATTCAATTGTGATTAAGTGGATCGGGTTCACTAAATTCAGTCCTATTTTCTGAGGTGAGCTGAAATATACAAAACTCGCTTTGTAAATTAAAAAGGAAGTATTCCCAAATATGCAATTATTAACAAGTTACTTCCATATTTGACACAATAAACCAATCAAAAGCATTTTTGCTGTTATTATAATCATCAAAGTTCTTTGTAACTGTACAAAACCGATTTATAATGAATTGAAAAATGAATAAATCTGAACTTAGAGAAAAATAAAAATGCCACTTCTCTCAAGTAATTTTGCAAACTACTAAAAATTATATAATGTTAATAGAAATAACTATGGATTACATTTTTATTGTATGAAAACAATCGACATTATCAGTTGTGTCATTTTGAACAAGTTAAACCGCAACTATATATATTTTAAAAAATTATTATAATTTATAGTTTAATACAATAATTGTCATTGATGTAAAATTAACCACCGTACTATAAAAACTTTAAGATCTTAACTATTTGGTTTTTTTGTTTTCCAAAAAACAAAAAATGCATTTGCCGGGACTCGAACCCGGATCTCCACCGTGGAAGGGTGGAATTCTGCCCTTAGACCACAAATGCTAAACAATAAAGTTAATCAATTTGATTTAATTTATAAATACAATTTTGATTTAATAAAAAAACAAGAAAAAACGCCCCCCGGGGGGCTCGAACCCCCGACCTTACGGTTAAAAGCCGCACGCTCTACCGACTGAGCTAGGAAGGCACTTATAATTACCTAGCTCCGAATCATTGCAATCAAATAATGAACTGAATTTGTAATTTGCCTCAGCATTTTAAATCAGAATTCTTTCTCTTATCCAATTTAATAAATGTTGTTTATTGAACCATGGTCCGTGGAAATTTGCGTTTTTACATGAAAAATTAAATTCCCAAAAATGTTTTTTTTGTAAAAATTAAAAACTAAATAATATCAAGTTTTTTCAGTTTTTAGAGCACAAAACCCAATCGCAAACACTAAAAAAAGAATAACAAAAAATAACTAAAAATAAAATATTTATAATGAAAAAAGTCCCAATAAATAATTATATAAATACTAACATGTTTAATACAATTTTTACCAAAATGATATTTTTCAAAAAAAGGTATTAATAATTATTTATCATTATATTACATTTTATTTTTATTCAGATTATAGAAACAAACCAAAATAATCACTTTATTTCAAAAAAGTTAATTAATATAAAAATTATAAAACTTTACAGTTAGTTTCACAACAATTCCTTATTTTTCATAACAAATAGATTTCTGTTTCATAACAATTAGATTTGTACCTTTGTTCAGCCCTGTTTCAAAATAATTATTTTTTGTTGCACAATTTGCGTGATCGTTGCACAATTGGCGTTATTGTTGCATATAAATATCGGGTGTTTCAGAACTATTTATTTATCCTCAAATCAATAATTTATTGTTCCAAAACAAAAAGTTGTTTCATAATTATTGTATTTTGTTTTAAAATAATATAGGATTATTGTATAATTGTTTTGTATTGTTTCAAAACAAAAATTACCAAAAATAACCAAAATAAATTCAAAAAATCATAAACTAAAAAATAAAAAATAAAGTAATGGCAATCGCTTCTTTTGAGTTCATCCACCGAGATAAAGTCGATGGATTCCTCAACCACGAAAAGGTTTCCCCAGTTGCAGAAACACCACAACCACTCGAAATAACAGAAAGAAGATTAGCTGAAGATATTGTTGCCTCGTTGGTCCCACTCGCGCCTTCGTCAATTGTTCACACAGCCCAACAATCGGAGGAGGAAAAGATCAAAAGGATATACGTCGTTGTAACAGAAACACAGAGGAAGACGCTAACAGAAGAATATACTGAACATGGTTAGGAACGAGACTGGAAGTATTATAAAGAGAAAACCCGCATTGGTGAGTCATCACTTAAGAAGTTATTGGGACAGTTGGCAAAAGGAGAAAATATATCAAAACCAAAAAAGGAAGAAAGTTTAAATATAGTTCAGCACTTTTATCTGTGGTCGCTAAAAGTGTCACTTGAAGGAAAACTCTCGGAGAAACCAACAAGACCCTTGTTGAAGAAGAAATAGGAAAACTGGAAAGGTGGAAGAACTTGATAATGAAGTTGTTAATGCGTCAACAATATGTCGTAATATCAAGAACAAAAATATGATGGAAGAAGCGAAGTAGTGACTCGTAAAGTGTTTTTACGTGAAGACTTATAATTACATTAAGTTTTTTATTTGGTTAAACAATTTTTATTCAATGATAACTGTAAAACTATTTATAATTAACAAATTTTATTAAAAAGTGTAGTTTTTACAGTTTTATATTTTTTGAATTTATTTTGGTTATTTTTGGTAATTTTTGTTTTGAAACAATACAAAACAATTATACAATAATCCTATATTATTTTAAAACAAAATACAATAATTATGAAACAACTTTTTGTTTTGGAACAATAAATTATTGATTTGAGGATAAATAAATAGTTCTGAAACACCCGATATTTATATGCAACAATAACGCCAATTGTGCAACGATCACGCAAATTGTGCAACAAAAAATAATTATTTTGAAACAGGGCTGAACAAAGGTACAAATCTAATTGTTATGAAACAGAAATCTATTTGTTATGAAAAATAAGGAATTGTTGTGAAACTAACTGTACAAGGTAATAATTAACCAAAAAAATCAAGAATACCAAGTGAGAATCAAAAATGATTCATTTATTCCCGAAAAAACACATAAACAAAAACCATTAATTTGCTAATATTTTATTTTTGAGCAACCAATCAAATTAAACTATTATATATAAAGACACCAAAATAAAAATAGGCAAATGTTATGATTTATTTTTAAAAATAAAAAGACATTTATAAAGAACAAAAATAGAATAACTTTTCAAATTAAACACCAAAAACCATTTGAATTTAATGTCAGAACAGCTTACTTGTGACTTTAATATAATATCAAGTTGGGCGTGCTTAGTTTATTAAAAGCATAAAAACATCAATGATAATATTGTATGTTGTCACTTGTGCACGTGTGTTTCGCCTTTTTATTTCTGCCGTATTAAACTTATTTTTTGTTTTCAGTCAAGACCAATGTTTTCTTTTAAAAGCGTAAACTGTTGTTCATTAAAAATTGAACCTTGATTAATGGTAAATCTAACCTATTTGTTAATTCAAACATTGTTATCATTACCAACAAGAAATGGTAAACAAACTTTTTGTAGATTTTTATTTCATAATATCAAGCGCCATGTAACAATAAATAATAACATTTTATGTAAATGTCATTTTAGTCGTCAACAATTACTTATTTGTTGAATCATACAAAGCATTCATTTCAATTTCACTTAAATGTTAATAAAAACATTGATGCAAAAATCCTAAGAAGTCGTGTAATTTAATATCTCCATGTAAAATGTATATTAAAAACGACTTTTTAATTCGTTGAAACTTAATTTCATTTGCATAAAAATGTTATTCAATATGTTATTATATGTCAATGTTGTGGTTGTACATACTTAACTTAGTATTATAACAACATAATATAAGTGAACTACATGTACACTCCTAAACTTGTCCAAAATTGATACTTCATTTTTGAATTAATCCATTGAACATTTACTGTTTATGCTTTTCATTGGCTTTATGATTACAACGATTTTTTGTAACTTTGTTGTAGATAATAACAAACAATACTTCTCCTAGTTTCTTGTCAATGTTACATTCAACACATCATAATGCAATTTTAAATGCATTATAGAGTTACAAAGACTTTAAAATAGAATGCTTCACTACTTTTACGAAGTCACCGAACACCATTTATATGCGAAACATACAATTATTTCACCAGTTGTGTGTCACATTCATTTTCAAAATGATTTGTTGTCAAACATAAAAGCTCACAAAACTCCCTTTTAACGAGAATGACAACATACTTGTCATCAAATAACAACTTTTTGTTTGTCAAAACTTTGCTATCAATCACACTCATTGTGATGTTATAACAACTTATTACAAACACGCAGACATTTTTGATCATTTTTGTTTCATTATGATTTCGTAAAACAACTATTTTGATTGGTATAATAGGTATTATAATATGTATTATTGTGAATTTTGTAACAATTGTAATAACACAGTTTTTTTTTGTCGTATAAATTTTACACAACTTTTCATTACCAAATTTGTAATTATTTTATTATTTTAAACATTTGTTGTTGAAAGACTTTATGCATTTTTAGATGACTGTATAACATAAGCAGACATTTGACAACAGCTTGTTTTTGCACAATCTATACACTCATTAATACTATAGCATTGTGTATATCTGTCTTGACGCTTCACATTTAATTTGTTAAAAATATAATATATTTTTCACGTTTATACAAACACTTGTTGTTCTGTTTTCACACAAAGTTAACCAACTTTTAAATAAACACAACTTGTTGACAATTTATGAAGTGTTATCAAATGTTTTATTACACACAACACAACTTTCTTCATCTGTAGCACGATTTAAACATCTTACAACAAAAAATGCAAAAGTACCATTAAGCGAACATGTGTATTCTTTTTTGATAACACACCCTAATATGTTTTTATCAACACATAATGTATATTACATACAGACAAGTTGCGTTGGCATAATCCTTATAACCACAAATCAGTCATTGAAGTTAAATAAGTTAATTAAAATATAGTTTTGGTTTAAGTATTATGTTTCAAACAATTTGGTTTATTTTTTCGAACAATAACAGTAAAGTTTTGTTGTAACTCTTTGTTGTACTGAAACAAAACACCAATTTATTATTATTGTTGTTTGTTTTGTTTTTTGTAATGATTATCAAATCTTGTTTTCTTTTTCACTTAATTTATTATTCAAATTGTAATAACAATTTAATATTTCGTTTAGTGTGAGGATTCAACAAAACAGTTCGCGATATTAAAATCGTTTTTGAGTTTTGTGTTGTTTACTAATACATTTCAAAATAATATTCTTTGTTTTGAAGTGAATAAAACAATCTTTGGAATACCATATCCAAAGTCATATTTGTATGGCGTAAGTTCTTGATTTTTGAAAACAGACTTCAACAGCAACCGATGTTGGACAAAGAGTCATACAAATCTGAAATATTTGAATGAGTCCATAATGTTGCATTGGATGAAGTAATTCAAACACGTCACACAGGCTAACACGAAAGTGATAATCGATCAAAACAGCCAATTTCGAATCATACTCAGATAGTAGTAAATATAATCCAGCGTTTTGAAGGAGAGTTTCTTTCTGTATATCATCAAGATCGTTTAATTGATTTTTAAGATCCTCGATTTCCTTTTCCAAATTCTTAAAGCACTCTGGTAATACATACTCTTCATTTTTTAAAAGTGTATCTGGAATTTAAAATATTTGAATAAGATTTTTTAATTCATTAAAATCTTTGGTTTTGTCTATTCCCATTTGATTGATACACACGTTTTCGAAGTCGAGATATGGACGAGATGAAATTGTATCCAAAGAAGTACCAATTTTGGTGAAACGTGCTTTAAAAAATGTTGCCAATTTCTTAACACCCATCAAAACAAAGTTTTTGTTTTTGTGTTGTTGAACGTTGATAAACTTTTATAATCTTCGTTTTCAAGTTCAGATATAATTTTGTGTAAATGTATTTTGAACATTTCAATTCTTTCTGTATAAACAGGTAGAGTCGCTGAAACTTCTTGCATACTTTCACATAGAACATTAAGAACACCAATCAAATCTGCAATAAGATTTAATGTATTATATTCTTGTTGTACATTAAATTCAAAAACCACTTCTCTGTTAAAGTCTTTTTCAGTTTTTTGTTGTATTTTATCCACTGCTTTTTGAAAGCGCCTTTTACATAAGCTTTTACACTTTTTTCTATTTTAGCGTCCTTGCAAAATTCGGCAATATCATCAAATTGAAGTAATACATCTTCAATATTATAGTAAGCATGACACCACCTTGTTGCACTCCACTGTGATATTGATGGAACTTTGCGGTTTTTGCCTTTTTGATATTTCTTATACGCGTTCAGTTGATCAGTTTGACAAAACCATTTAATAAAACTAATCGATTTGGTGAATTCAAGTTCACCACACAACGATTCACATACCAAAGAAGTACGGTGTGCAAAACACCAACAACCATACAACTCGCGTATTATTATATCATCACCACTCAATTTTATACCTTTTAAAAGACATTTGAACGATTCAATCAGTCCTATTCCACATTGTATTGATTTACATCCATCTCCTGATATATTAATCAATTTTGATAATTCTATTTTTAAATCTTTGAGACTTTTAAACAACCAATCTGCCAGATCTTTTCCATTTGTTTTTCCTTCATATTCTTGAACCATTAAAACACAAGTTTTAAATTTTTTACCACAACACATTCTAAGCATTACAGCAAATATATTTTCACATCCATTTGCAGTTGAATCTATTGATACTCCAAAACAACAACAAGCACGAAGATTGTCCAACAACATTTCAAAATCTTTTTTATTCATTGATCTTTTTTGTACTTTTGATTATTGTATGATATTCCACATTTGTCAATTAATGAAAGATCTTTCTCATCGTACATTTTGAAAAAACTCTCATCACATCTTTTAATTGATTAATTTGTGTCTCTGAAAGTCTTGCATCATTAGTTATTGAACAAGCCACACATGAAGTTATACTTTTTTCATTGCCATTACTTTTCTTTCAAGTTTCTTTGATAAGTGCTGTTGGTTGTAATCTGAAAATAAAAAGTCGACTAATTTACAATATTTTCTATAGACACTCTTTTATTTTCATAAACAAAACGGTGTGTAACTAATAACAAATCTTGATCATTCCAAAAAGTAATATGTGTGTTTTTAAAAGTCACGAATATTCCATTTTCGAACTTTTCAATATTATCATCTTCTTTTACAATTTTAAAGTCTTTTTGTTTTGGTAATAATATCGAAGATGTTAAGTTTGTACTTATATTATCAACATCATCAATGTTTGTACTTATTTCTGAATTTTCATCTGAAGTACGGGAGCTTTTATCACTTTCTTCAATATAACGCCTTTTTATTTCCCCACTTTTACGTTTTGAAACCACACAAATATCATCAATGGTATCGTTATCAGACGCTTCCATACTTAAATCTTCACTTAGATGCGTGCTTATGGGTTGTTGTTCGGTAAACACTTGTTTATTACACTCTTGTGAACTGTTCTCAAATAAGAAACGATTAAGTGATCCACATCTATTTTCTTTGCGGTGAATTTCTTCTTCGACTTGTTGATCAAGTTGATTCATAAGATCATCTGCAATTCTGATTTGTTGTGTGGGAACAATAAGTGATTTGACTTTTAATGCTTTCACCATTTTACTTACAAAAGAGTCGGGCATGACAATTTTGGGCATTTCAATTTTCAAAGAATCCAAAGATGGTAAGGTGGATACATTCGACGAACAAGATAAAAAAGACTTTTTGGTTGTTTCCATAGCACTGAGAATTTAATTTTCTTTATCTCGTTCTTTCTCGTAAACCTTTTTGGATATAAAAAGAGGCCATTTTGATATCGCTGTCTGAATTTTTGGACTTGTGGTAAAGAAATTTAAATATTGGATATCCAAATCTGTTTTACCATTTGTTTCGATGAAGTGTTGTAAATGTTTATAAACAACGGCTCTCTGTTCTTGAGAAAGAATTGGAAACATGTTAATATCTTTTTTTGTGATTATAGATCGTTTCTCTGTTATACCACTCTCCTTTTATATTGTCGTATACAAAAATTTTTCTCCGTAATAAGCAAGAAAACACCCCCTTTCAAGCATTTTCACGGATACTACAAAATGAGGACTGGTCACTTCGTCCATTTTTTGTTTTTGTTAGTTATTTCATTTTTGTATAAATGATTTTAAACTCTTGTTTGTAAAAATATACAATTTAAAAATAATAACAATAATGAAATTTGAAATTGTTTGCTTAAACATTTACATTTATAAATGATAATAAACAATTCAAATAAAAATTAACTTTAAATCGGTAATGTTTTGAAAGATTAAAACTGATAAAAATAATTATTTTTATCTTTAAAGATGTTGTTTTAAAATGTATATTTACAATATAGATTAAAATTTGGTGTAATTTTGTTTTTTATCAAGTTTTATTTTAAAAATATTGGTAACAAACTTTAACTTTTGCAACATAAAATATTAAAATGTTAATTATTTGATTATTATGATAAATAAAAACTATTAAAACTTTTAAAACAATTTGTTAATGGCATTTACGTTGAGTCTCAAAATAGTGAAATTAGCTTTTTTTCTGAAATGTTTCAATCAATTTAAACAACAAGCATTTTTAACTTATTGTTAATAATTGATCATGTTTTCATTCATATTATGTACACTATTATAAAAATTGCTTATTATATTTTTGTAATTATTTTTTATATAATTAATAGTGTGTTTTTACACAATTTTAACAAAACAATTAATAATCAGTTAAAATAACAATAAACTATAATTTATAAAACACAATATTGTTTAAAATTAGGCTTCGAACTATTTTTACAAATTAAGCAACATTTTCACTGAAAAATTTTTCTCAATGTTTAATTTCAAATGTTTTTTGTGTGAATTATTTTAACGAATTAATTATTTTCATGTTATTTTAATTAAGAAATTTTCAAATTCTAAATGATAATAATTAATTTTTTTAAATTAAATTATGTATGGCTAAAATGTATCTTATTTGTTTTTTAATATATGTATTATTTAAAACAACGATTATTATTATTTTAAATATATACAAATTAAAATTATAATATAATTTAAATTTTTAATTTGTTATATTATTATTATTAAGATTATTTTATTATTTATTCATATTAATTTAACTATATATTATTTAATAGTAATATTTATATTGTTATTTAATAATTTAAATCATTTGTGTATTTTCTTTCAAAAAATAATGCTATATTATAGTATTATAATTTCATTTATTTAAATAATTAATATTAAATTATAATTATTATATGATATTTTAACAAAAAATATATTATTTATTTTAGTTTCTTATAGTTTTTGAAAAAAATTTAATGTGAATATAAAAAATTTTATCACAAATTCCATATTTTTTGTTGTTTATTTTTTTGAAATTATTTATTTTTGAACCTTTTTTCAACTTTTTATGTTTTTAATCCAAAATGATAAATAAAAATTACACATTTTGTGATTAAATTTCGATTATTTTTAGTTTGTTCATAAAGGGGTGGAAAAACCCGCTTTTGATAATTTACTAGTAAAATGATAATATGATTATAGTTTTTTGTATAGTTTATTTTTTTCCTTTTCCTCGATTTGATTCAAAAAACAAGGTTTACAAAAATATATATTACTTTTTCAAGATGCCAATGTTTGTTATTGAAATTTGTGAATTATTTTTTTATGTAAAATAAAGGCTGGATTTGCCGAATGATAAAAGGAGGAGCAAGAAAGATTGACTTCGAAACTGTTCTTTAAAGCCAAAATAACCAAAAAAACAACTCAGAATTTATCAAATAAAATGAACTTTTTATTAAATATTTTTTCAATTTTTTGCAGAAATAAAAAACTCAAAAACACTAACCCGCGAGTGTACCTTTTTTTCACACCCCCTTTCACTCCTTTATAATTTTTTTTCGTTTTTTTTAATCGTCCATTAAACAAATACTCAACAGTCAAATCGATTACCTCTCGAGCAACATAGTTAATACACAGGCCAGCACATGTTTTTAATAAACCACTTTTCAATGTCTCTCAGCAAAGACCGACTGCACCTTTATTTCACACCCCCCCTTGTTGGATTCCTCATTCGCTCAGAAATGCATTTCACTGCCAAACTGAAAAAACACACTTTGGACTTACTCACCAACTGAACGTGAGTGCATCCATTCCCAGCTGTTTTTCAAGTGCCTGTCAAGCAAGCGATAAATGACTCGTTATTTTGTTGTACTTGCTTTTTTGAAACTTTTAATAAAATAAACGAAGCAATTTATTAATATTGGTCAATAAAAACAATGTAAGACGGATAATTTTGTGTAAATTATCAGAAACGGTAAAAGGGCGCTGCACATGTCCGTTAGAATTTCTCGTGTTTTTTAGCCTTTTTTTCACAAAAACCTCAATTATTTGAGGCAAATTGAAACTTTGGTTATAATTGTGTGTAATTTTATCAGGAAATGGTCGTAAATCGGTTTTTCCCACCGTGCAGAGAAATGTTAAAAAAGACTGGGAGGATACTGTGGACGATCCGAAAGTGCGGCAATCATTTCTGTATGGTGAATAAATTCAAGTTTATTGTGTATTTTTGTGTGTTATTCAATACATTTGGTTAAAAAATATTTGTATGCCGAGAAAAAACACACTATTTTTTCACAATTTAAAAGGGCAATATTTGGTTATTGGATAAGTTTTTATAATAAAACAATAAGAATTTGGTTACGAAAAGACAAAAAAGATCTAAAGCGGTTTTTCGCCACCGTATTATTTTTTATTTTAAAACTCGGCAAAATGCCAAAAAACGTTATTTTTCTATACAATAAAACAAGTAAATGGTAGTGAAGCGGGTTTTCCCGCCAGCCAAAATGCTTGCCCAAAAGTGCATTTCAATAAAAATTGTTGAAAACATCATGGAGACAATGACTGTTATCAGCCCAATACGTTATTAAGAAGACATGGTACCAAAGTGAAAGTTGATGTGTTATTTATTTTAGAGGGGTTCTTAACCCTTTATCCACTAATTATAAAAAATGATTATCAACAACTTTCTTACTATTTGATGGACGATATTGTCCATTTTATTACAGTCAATATATGTAACATTTTGGGATTTAAGCACATACTTTTATAAAAAAAAATAAAATAATTATAAACATTTATAAATTTAATATAATTTATACTATAACTTGTTTCAAAAATTGATTTGAATGGTGGGTCTGAAAAGTAATGAAAACCATTTAACACTTGTATAGTTCAAAAGAGACACACAAAGACAACCACGGCTTCGATACGTTGTGTCAAATGAATCAATTCATGATCATTCTATTCGGATTTGAGCATAAAAAATGATAATTATGGTTTTTATAATTATATAATAGTAAATTTATTAATTTTATTAGTAAATTTTAAATTCAGATATGGTTAAATTATAATAATAAATAGTTAATTTTTTATTTAATACAATTCCATTTTTATCTTTCGCAATGTCATTAATTATAATATAAATCATAGATTGACAACATATTAAACATTTAAAAACAAAATTATTTTTCATTTGACAATATCCAAGCAAAATAATTACATAATGCACTAACTTTACTAATAATCAAAATTTACATACTTGGTATTGTTTTATCGCAAACATGATCTTAAAAAAATGTAAGTTCTTTTTTTTACCAATTATAAGGGTTTATAAGGAGATCTCCAAAAGCGACGATATCAAATTATCTCGTTCATTGCAAGGTCAAACAGTTTGTTTATTATGTTTAACATCATCAAAACAACGACAGTGACAACTTGGACTTGAACTCGTGTGTTTATGAAGACAAAATAAAGCACAAAAACAACAATAACAAAAAGACTTAATTTAAATTACTCTGAAGATAAGGAAGATGATGAGGCAGACTGCAAAGATGATAATTTGGTTTGTTGATTCAAACCATATAAGACTAACAAACACTGCGTTTACTACACTAATATATTATAATAAAATTTAATTAAAAATTTATGTACAGTGAAAATACGTCTGAAAATGATGGGAAAATAGTTTAAAAATGACAGATTTTATTTTAAAAGGACAAGATTTTTAATAAAAAGGATGAAAATCATAAAAAGTGATGGAGATTTGTTTTAAAAAGGACAGATATTTTTATTGAAAAGGACAGGATTTTTGATAAAAAGGACGAATTTCGAAAGAAATGATGATTTTCATGAAAAAAAGACAGGAATTTATTATAAAAAGGATGGGATTTTTGTTAAAAGGATGGATTTCAAGGAAATGTGACAGCCATTTTTTGAAAAAGGATAACATTTTTAACAAAAAATAGATTTTTTAATAAAATATAATTTATTTCCGACATTTTCCCGATTTTACACATAAAAACACAAACAATTAAAATACCATAATCAAGTTTAAAAAAAATAAATCTGATAATGAATAATTAAATCATAATAAGAAAGAGCGTTTTAACGCAATTTTAAATCTTGATCTTATTAATTGATATAAATGTCACAATCTTTGACTTCTATCGACTCCAGAGACCCGATAACAAGGAATGAATTTATTGAAAATCCACCACTTATCCAATGGAATGAACAACAGCGCCAGGTTGAATCTAAAACACCTTTTATTTTTTAAGCTACTTAGAGAAAAAGAGGAAGACTTAATAGATATTTTATGGAATTGATGAAACATTGTGACAACAACAACATTTCAGCAGTGTTTTGGTGTGACAATTGAACTATACACAACCATTTGAGGGAACCAGTAATTAACACTCAACATTTAGTTGTTTATAACGCAGCCTACAGCTCTGAACTCAACCCGATAGAAACTATTTTTGGTTTTTGGAAAAGGCGTGTAGAAAATGACATACGTATTTAGTCTGGCCTTGGCGATTTTCTTGAAAAAAATAAAGATTTATTTCAATTCAACAAGCTGAAGTAATAGCGTCGATGGAGAGATGTCGCAACGAAATTTGGGGAAAAGCATAAAGAAAAGACTTATAATTTCAAATTGTTTGTGTTTTTATGTGTAAAATCGGGAAAACGTCGGAAATAAATTATATTTTATTAAAAAATCTATTTTTTGTTAAAAATGTTATCCTTTTTCAAAAAATGGCTGTCACATTTCCTTGAAATCCATCCTTTTAACAAAAATCCCATCCTTTTTATAATAAATTCCTGTCTTTTTTCATGAAAATCATCATTTCTTTCGAAATTCGTCCTTTTTATCAAAAATCCTGTCCTTTTCAATAAAAATATCTGTCCTTTTTAAAACAAATCTCCATCACTTTTTATGATTTTCATCCTTTTTATTAAAAATCTTGTCCTTTTAAAATAAAATCTGTCATTTTTAAACTATTTTCCCATCATTTTCAGACGTATTTTCACTGTATATTTGGTTATATTTCTTACGATTGTAAGCTGTTTCCTGTTTTCTTTCAAATAAATTCTGTAATAACTCAGCTTTTCATTGTAGTATAAATAGACTTTAACAGCCTTATTCTAAACACTTCGAAAAAATGCTCAGGCAAAATGAAAATGATTTTTTTTTCTTTTTGTTTAAATAAAAAAATAAAATCAAATAACATTTAGAAAACATTTTACCATTATTCACCAAAAATTATCAAAAGCGGGTTTTTTCTTGAAGCGGTTTTTTTCCACCCCTTTAATTGTTTTTTTTTTGTGGATTAATGGGGTAAAAAATAAAAAGTTTAGTGTTAAATTCTAATTTGGACAATTTTCACGGACCATGGATAAGGTAATATATTTACTCCCCAATGTGATTTTATGTTGTTCATTTACAAAAAGTTACTCATCAATTCTTATTCAAACCAAACATTATTGTTTTTATAAAAAATGTCTTAAATAACTATTTCTCACAGTCCAATTTGTTGTTTTTTATTCTTTAACTTAATAATATCTATTCATTTAAAAATAAACTATTAATATAGAATTTGTTTTAGTAATAAAAAGGTGGTGGATAATACAACATATTTACGTTATGGCGCGATTCGTGGTGACCAACAAACCGTTATTTCTTCTCCATCTTTTCAATTTCTTTCTTCTCGTCGGATGCTTTGATGGATCTTGATAGCCTTGGCTTCCCACTTCGTTTATTGAGGTGGAGGCAAATTTCAGTCTCCATCACGTCTTTGACTAAGTCCACGTTATTCGAGCATTTGTCACAGAAATACACGCGCTTACAGTCTAATTGTTATCACATCGTTGTTAAGATAAGTATTTGTAATACTTAAATAGTATATTGATAGTAATTATTAATAAATTAATATTATAATAATATTATAGTATTATTATAGTATTATTATAGTATTATATTGATACACAAACTTTTACAAGTGAGACCCCCTTTACTAAACTTTTTGTCACATGTGTAACAAGTGTGTGTTGTTGTATCTTTGGGGTCGACAGGTATCCAATCGTGGCACATGTTACTTGTTTGAACGATTATAAGACCATCACTCTCGCTACTCACCACACATATCCATTCCTTTTTATTTGAGGAACGTTGTTTAATATTCTCATTACTCAAAAAGACTTCGGTGACATCAAATAAGACCGACTTTGTGAGAACGTGGTTAGCGACCAATTCAAGTGATTCACAGTCATAGACATTCACAGTACCGTCATGCTGCAACACCCACATCTGTTTTCCAATCAACTTAATTTTGGTCGGGTTAATTGGTATAGTCTTTTTGATGGTCGCGTTGTCGATATCTAAGACAAAGATTTGATTTGTGTATACTGCCCATATACTATTCAGTCCTCTCACAACTTTTGACACTTCCCCAGTGATACTCCCTTTCAGCATAATACATTTCTTTTTCTTGACATCATACAACCCGATCCCCAATATCAGTTCCTAACCACATCATTCTCTTCTTCCCTTCTACAATGGTGCCACTCCGTATCTCACATGGCGACAACACATCCTCCGCCTTTTTCTTCTCATTTTTGATATCCAACGTATACAACACCTTTTTCGCTGTTAAGACTAAGACTTTACTCTTCGCCTTGAACATCTCGATAATACTCCCACCCTCTTCTAACTGGAAATTCGTCTTTAACTCGCGTGTGTCTCGATACAAGACATCTATCGAATTATCTCGCTTCGCAACACACACAAACTCGTTCACTCCAATCACATCAACAACTTCTCCAATCACAGAGAACTTGTTGATGTATTTATCAATCTGTCTCGGGACATACGAGTACACAACGGTCTCTCCATTGACAACATCTTTGAACGCCCACAACTCCTTCCCCGTCCAACACACAAACTTCGTTCGAATTTTGTCATTATTTTCTTCCGAGTAGTCATCTTTCATTTCTTCTTTTGTTTCTTCTTTCATCCCAGTCGACAACGGCGATTGCGCCGATAACGCACTTGGGCATTCCTTCGGTTCAGTGACTTTTGAGAGTTTTTGTGTCAACAATGAGAAGTTGCTATACTTCGGCATATCCCCAATCATCGTCGGTCTTCTTCTCCTCAAAATTTGGTTATTCATGACGTTCGTCGCTTGTTCGCTCGTACTGACTGTCGCCGGAATAAACGCCAATGATTTCTTTTGTGTGTGTCCCGCCAGCGTCGTTTTACTCTTTTTGTCAAATTTCATTGAAAATTGGATGACGTCGACCATCACGTTGTGATAGACGTGGAGATGTGGCGCCACTTTCTTCATGAACGTTGCGAAATACGCTCGTGTCGACACCTCCTTATATATATCCTCGTACGATGTGATTCTCTTGACTGTTTCCAGCGTACTCACTTTAACAAAACTGTCGATCGTTTCTTTCAGCTTTGCGTAGCATTGCGCTTGAATGTGTGTGAACATATAAGGGTGGTACATATTATGTTTCTGAATTAAATTGAATTCCTCATACGTCGCAGTGTCAAATATACCATGAGGTACTACTGTCGTAAATTTATTGATCAAAGCAAGAGCCTCGTCCTTCATTTGTACATTATTGGTGTTGACATCATTACTCTCCCCTTTAAAACTCAAAATCCCTTTCTTTGGAGTCTTCAATTTCGAGATCTGCTCCGCTAGCTTCGCTTCAACATCCATCTTCTCCTTCTTAAGCTTCTCACAGAGACTTTCTAAGTCGTTTTTGTTGGAGAGCTTCCGATTGAGAGTATCATTTTCAGTACGAAGGTTTAAGTTCTCCGATTTACTCTGCATCAAGTTCTTTTCTAAGACTTGAATACTCAATTTCAAGTCGCGCTTCTGCTCGTCTAAATTCTTCTTGACAACTTCTGCTTTGATCACTTCGTTGCGCTCCAATTTGAGGACAACGGAAAGCTCAAGTTCATTTAAAGATTCTTTGTTCCCCGAATTTTCAAGTTGGCCAAGGCGACTATATAAGGCAGCTAAGTCTTCACTGTCTTTGATCTTTTGGTCAGATAGTTTCTTATTAGTTGCAGTTAAGTCTTTTAAATCATTAAACATCGTTTTGATGGTGTCGGCTGCTTTTAATAGTTTACTATTATTGTCAGTGAGTTGTGAGTTGAGCTGATTGCGTTCTTTTGTCAAAACGGTAATCTGCTCAGTGTATTGATTTCTCGTTGAGTCCAATAGTTGTTTATATTCGGCAATCTTCGACTGCATCAAATCAATGATTTCTTGGAGTCCTTGGCTCGAATCACTGGCGCTCGTTCCAGCACTCGAATCTTCAGATGTCTTCGAAGCTTTGGAACTCTTGGAACCTTTTGAAGTTTTTGAATATTTCGATGAGGAGCTGTGTGAGGTTTTTGACTTTTCGGTTGAAGAATAAGACGCTGACTGCGATTCTGAGGAAGAAAGAGAAGGAAGAAAAGTCTCAGTTTTGTTGTTATTTTCGGGGTGATCACTTTTCTCGGGGTTGGTTTGAGAGGCTGTGATTTTTTTGGAGGAACGGGGACTGCCTTGTAAAGGTGTCGGCGTTGATAAGTGTTTCATTTTTGATTTCTTTGATTATATTAATTTTTTTTGAGTGGGTAAAAAATAATTTAAATTTATGTCACATAATACTAATTTTTTGGGTATTTTTGATTAATTAAATTTATTAATTTTCATTTTAATTTTTATTAGTTTTTGATTTAACAATAATTTTTATTTTTTAATATAATTTATAGTATATTTAGGTTATTAAAAATTTGATTTAAACAATAAAATCAATTATATGGTTTATTTATTATAAATTTACCACATTTATAATCATGTTTTAACAATTAGAAATTTGATATTTGTTTTTTCTATTTTTAAGTATTCTAAAAATATATATAGCTACTCTATAATTTTTTAATTAATAAATCAAAACTAATAAAATCAATTATTTTCAACAGAACTTTTCTGGTAGTTTTTATTTTTTTATTTCTAACTTTTTAATTATTTTGTTATTAAAACGTGTTTTTGCACCTAAGAAAACATTTTTTTGTAAAAAAGCGATTTTATGGAAACTGAGAAAGTGAAATGTAACATATTTAAAATTTTCAGTTTGAGTGTTAACAAGAAGAATATTTTATATGTAGAATGTATCTAAATGTTATGTTGAGAATTGTGAAATATTCATATTTTCATAAATACACATCTATTTTCATAAAACAATCAATTTGAACAACAAAATATTATTTGTTCATATTAATTAATTAGACACCAACATATTCTCGAGAAGTTGTACAAAGTCCTCGTCTTGAAAATGCGCGTAAAATACTTCACAGTGAACTTCTTGGCTTTTATCCACTGTTTTGTCATTAAATGCATCATAAAGAGGTTTAATAGCAGAGACATTGGACACAATAACGACACCAGTCTGACTACTCGCCTCTCTGAACAGAAAAACTTCTTTATAAAACGTTGAAATCGCGTTCTCGACTTTTCTTACAAAGTTCTGTTCGGTGCATCTCCTTGAAATGTTTTTTACAATCAACGTGTTGCACCCATCGTCTATGACATTTCCGTCGTCATCAAATCTGATGTTTTTCTTTTCAAAACTTTCCTTCCCAATTTTCTCGGTTTGAGACTTCTCTTCCTTTTTATTTAAAACTGGATTCCCAACTTCCACAAACTCCATCCACCCTCTTCCCGCCTGTCCTATATAGTCATCAATTAAATCAACCATCTGTGGCGGTGCTGGGAATGCGGGTATGTCACTTGGCAATTGTAATGCCTTTCCGATCGAGTTAATAACCATATATTTCGTGTTGTTTGGTTTTGAATTTTCGACTTTCATTTTTTTTCCATTGATACACACGCCGTCCATCTTTTTTAAAGCCGCCTCTGCGCTTCTTGAATCGAAGTATTCGATGAACTTATGTTGCTTCTTCGACGGTGCCTCTCTGATTTCTTTCATCTCGCCAAACTCCCCGAACGCGCTTTTAAGATCCTCAACACTGAAAGTGTATTCGGCATTGAATACAACTAATGTGGCATGGTTGTCAGTCCAAGGAACATCATTTGGGATCCCAAACGTTATCTCCAATTGATGTCCCTTATACTTCCTTCCATTAATGTATTTCGCTGCACTTCGTGAAGCTCTTATATCATAATACGTCACAAATATAAATCCGCAGCTGACCGTCTTCCAATAGACTCCTTTGACGTCTCCATATTGCTGGAAAATCTCTTCAACTTCTGCTCGGTCAAAGTCACTTGGGATGTTCTTCACATACAAAACACGACTTGGGTGTTCACCATACTGGAAATGATAGAGTGACTCCAAATCACTCTTCGCTGCTTTGACATCTTCAGAGCTCAGCAAATTCATTGGGACGCGCCCAGTCTTGTACATAAACTGGGTTCTCTCTCAACAACCCCCCTTTTATACTCCATTTCTCTTTCCGCAATGACAATCTTGTCATTCTCATTTTTTTTGGCCTTTCTCAAATTCATATTACTATTTATTACTATTTATTACTATGATTAAAATAGTTTGTTCCCAAATTATTGTTAATATATCGTTAATTCATTTTATTATTCAGTCTGTTTGTTATAAATTATTTTTTGTTTTTAATCCATTCGTAAATTTTGAAAAACTTTTTTTTGTAGTGAAATTATAATTCAAAATATATTATATTTAATTATAAATTATAGTTTTATTTATTTAAAAAAAGTGAATTAAAAAATAGTTGTTGAGTCTTTCCCAAAATTGTTAAAAAAGAAATAATTACATAACGAAAAAAAGCAAAAAAGCAATTTTGAAAGAAATAATTAAAAAAAAAATATTTTAAATGGAAAAAGGAAGCAAAACGAAAAAAAGACTTCAAAAAAATAAAATAAATCAATAAAAATTTTTATTTATTGTAAAAAAAATAAATCATAAAACTCAAAAAAACGTCCGATAAAAAAATCTCCAATAAAAAATGAGAGGAGTGGAATGACAGTCGATTAAAGCCCAGATTTTACACGGCGTGACAAGAAACCCCAAACGACACCGGAAGAAATCAAGCCTCGATGGCGGCTTTCTTTTTCTGGAATTCAAGTGAGTTTTTAAACTCGAAGATATACTGCTTTGTGGTTGACGCAGGGGTGTCGTTGATGACATTCAAATAATCCCTAACAAAACTATCATTGGCAACAGCTTTCTTCGCTTTGTACATCCGGAAAATTTCTTCCTCTTTTGGTGTCGCTGTGATGAACTCGGTACGGTATGTTCGGTTGTCTTCTCTCTCGGGGATACGGCACACTTTCTTTGGACGCTGTTGGTCGCGTGGAGCGGGGGATGTCTTTGGAGAGTATTTCATTGGTGAATTTGACTTTTCAGGCATCCCACGAATGTCGTCCATTGTGTAAAACCCTTTCTTGGGGCCGTCTGATCGTCCCTGGTAATCAGACTTTGCAAACTTGGTCGGACTTCTCGACATTTGGACTTTGATTTGTTGTTTCGAGTTTGTGAGGTTATATTTCCAAAAAATAAAAACCAATGGAAGAAAAAACATATAGTATATATTTACTATTTTAATAAATATACTTGTTTTTAACAAATTTTTAAAAGTGGTTATTACTATATTTAAATGGTTTTTTAAATTAAATTTTTTGGTTCTGAATAATCTGGTTTATACAATAAACCTGGTTGTAAAAAGAGAATAATCAATGTAAATAGAATCAATATTTGTATTACAAAATATTTAATTGTTTATTCAAATCAATACACAAAACCATGACAAAAACTCAAAGATCACTTATTTATTGTGTAATTCATATGCTGGACAAAGAAACTTGACTTTGCGTTACACAAATTTTTTCTTCCACCAGCTGTAGCACAGAATGTAAATGGAAAATCTTTGACATTTTGGTAAGGCCCAAGATCCGCATTCAGGTTATCTCCCCAATAATTCTGGAAGGATTTGACTTGGTCACCAACGAAATACTCGATTGCAGGCAAGTGCATACGCACAACAGCGAGCAACGATCTCCAATCGTATCTGAACGAAATGTACTTTCCACCTCTTGCGGTCTTTAGCATATCATACGCTTCATCAACGTCGTTTCTCAGTGTTTTCCAGTCAACGTTATCAAAAGGCAATGTAGACTCTAATATTTCCAAAAAGTACTCGACATCTTCTTTGCTCAGGTCATAGTCGTAAACCTCCTCACCTGGCGCCGAGTCTACAGCTTTGCACACCACTCTAATGTCTGTGGAGTGTCCACCATAACCATCGAGCTTACAATCCAAACATGGGTCCATATTGGCATCGCAGGTGCCTAACATTGAAATCAGTTGTGTGTCAAAGACTCCTCTGTTGTATGTATACATCGCCGTCGCAAATTCAAGCGAGTCTCTCGCCTCTCTTGTCTTTCTCTTTGCCATCGCTTCCCCAAGTCCAAGTTTTTTCATTTGCATTACAAGGTTGTGTCTGAAATGGAAATCAAGTGACGACAAAATGAATGCTCTTCCCGGGGTCAGTGTGAAAAAGTCGTGGTACTCTCTAAAGCCAGCGCTGGTGAGAACTTCGTTGTCATACATGTACAAAATCTTTCTCTTGTCTTTTGGAATTGTTTCGTCTCCAATATAGAATCGGTTCGGCAAAATTGCAACATCTGTTGCCATTCCTCCTGTCTCAACCTGGAACGGCCCGTCCAAATTTCCGTCTCTGCAAAGTCCTCTTTGCGAAGCAGAGTAACAGTCGTAGTGTTCGTTCTCTTTCTCAACAATAAAGTACGAACCGTCATCGTTTGCTGCGAATCTTGAGAAACTGAACGATTCCTTTGCACCAAGTCCCACTAACATTCCAGGGTTGAGTCCGTATGCGTCCATTGCGTATCCCAAAAACAGACCATAATATTTGTCTGGCAACCTGATAGCTACGCCTGGTGTGTACGAGAAAGTCACTGTTTCGCTTGGTCTTCCTATCCAAATTTGTGTTGGGTTTGTATCGTACTTGGCAGGTGGGTGAAGCGAGCATTCATACGTCGAGTCTGTTGGTTTGTATAAGTCCTTATTGTTGTAATCTTTGTAACTCAAAACCTCCTTTAGCTGTTTCTGCCAATTGCTTTTCTCAAACTTTAAGACGAGAGGTAAATGGGTTGTTGGAGTCATGGAGTAAACACCCGCTTCGACATCTGGCCAGTCTGGATCATAAGGCTCTTCGTTAGACGAGTCTGGAAGAATTGGATTATCAGAGCTTTCTGGTGTTGGTGGGAGAGGTGTTTCGGATGATTCTGGTATAGGTGGAATTGGCGTGTCTGATGATTCTTGTGGTGGAGTTGGTTCTTCAGAGGACTCGGGCTCTACGGGAGTATCCCCAAAATACTTCCCTGGTTCACCGTCGCAAATTGCCAAGTCGCTCCATGGCCAAGCACATGGATTGTATATGGTAAATCCGCACTTACAAACGAGTCCCGCTGGGCAGTCCGTTGTTTTGTAAAGGCTCTGTCCATAACACCAATTATACTTTGTTTGGTCGACGCAGTAGAATCCGACATCCAACCCATCGCAATTAGTTCTTTGAGCAGTCTTGTTAAATGCCAAGCTTAAAGCAAGGCACAGCAAGCAGAGTACAATGAAAGTGATTTTCATTTCGAATGCTTTTCCTTTTTTTTCCTGGGCTTAAATGTTCTCTCGTTCCATCATATGAGAAATGACGATTATGTGATGACTTGTGATTGTTCAATCTTACTTTTCAAATAATTTTTTAGTTTTTCCAATACATCATTGTAATTAATATGTTAGTTTGTTATTTAGAAAATTATGTTAATTTATTTTATTATTGTAGTAAACTATTTAATAAACTATAATATTAAATATATTAATAATTAAATTAATATAATACTAAATATTATAAAATAAATTAACAAATTGATTACAAAATGTGTGACGAATTAAAAAAGGACTTTTTTGAAGAAACAATTAAAAAGGTTTTTCTTTGTTTTGCACAAGTTTCAAACAAATAGTAAATTATAATATAAATAATAATACATTTTACAAAAGCCAATAAAACATCAAACAACAAAGTCAAAGGAATGCCATCATGAACTCAAAAAGACTAATCATCGCCGATGGAGAATTATCCCCCCGTTCCTTTTCCGAAACGTCAAGCCCCGAAGCAAACAAGCTTAGGCTCGTTCTTTACAACTCTTGCAACAAACACGATGAACACATTATCGTCATCTTTAGTTCCGCACTATACGTATGAAGGGAATCCATACATCTTCAACACTGTGTGTGACTGCCTCAATCGTATGGATTATACTGGTCTTGAGTATCAATGCACCAACGGGATTCCCGCGGAGTTGCGGTGTTACATTTGGTATGCTTTGTTACTTCGACCGACGGATCCATGGGAGATTCGTGCGTTATATTCGGAAGCTCAGGGTACTCAATATCGAAGTATGCAGTCGATGTTGAAGAACATTGACTCTGCGGGGTTACAAGAGATGCAAGAGATCTCGAAGATTGATTCGAAGACCTTACGAGTGATCGAGTGCGATATTGTGCGAACATTTCCGGAAGGTGCGGAGTATTTATTTAAGATGCCTGAGATCGTTCAAATGCTCAAGAGGATATTGATCATCTATTCTATTATTCATACCAATCGTGGATACTTCCAAGGACTGAATGATATAGTAGGGTTACTCATTGTGGCGTTTTTAGAGCCAAGACAATATGATGGAGTGTTTGTATTACCAACAGAAGACGTTTTATTTCAAAGTGAGAGTACTGTTTACTTCATCTTAGAGAGTATTATGGAGAAGTTATATCCAAACAACTCGACGGTGTTTCATGTGGATCATTTGATGACGAAATTCATTAACACCATCGACGATTACTTTGACTTGATTGCGGGGAGTCAAATCAATCGACCAAATAGTGATATTGTGAAACAACAAACATACCGCTGGTTTGTCTGTTTGTTCTCGCGGGAGTTTCATTATCATATGACCTTTGCGATCTGGGACAATTTTATAGTTCGGAATGGATTCACCGAGTTCATCATCTTCTTTGCATTAAGTATGATCCTTACTGTCACTGGGAAGTATAACACTTCCGACATCGAGAAGTTCAACGACTCACTCAAAGCGTTTTTGAATCAAATGAAGGGTGATGACTTGTGTGGGATTATTACGACTGCTTATACGCATCAACAGTCATTTAACACTATAGGAAATGTTGTTTATTGAATTACTTTGGTTATATTTGATTCAATCAATTTGGATTCATTTCAATAATTGAATGGATCAAAGCTTCAAGTTGGTTCAGTGAATATAAATGCAATCAATTTCAATTCTGTGTGTTGTCTTGTACATTCTCGTCAGGTTCTGCGGGCTCTTCTTCATATTCGATATTGATCTTCGGGCCTTTCACATCAGGGTATTCGATGTCCTTCTTGTCTTTCTCTTCTTTATAATCTTCACGTCAATTCTTATCAAATGGATGAGATTAACAAACTTTGAGCCCAATCTTCGATGTCCTCCGACATGTCTTCTTCATATTGAACTAATTCCTCTTCCAACTCCTGTTCGATTTGTTTCTCATCGACTGGGGCTTGTGGGTTCAACATCATGTCTTGTAAGTTTTCATAGATGTCGCCATATACTCCACTCTTCAATCTTTGAAGCAATTGGTCTTTAATGACTAAATCAATTTTGGCCATACGCTCCGCCTTCTCCGCTCGGGCTTTATCAACTCTGTCTTCCTTCACATTCACTCGTTCGAGTGTTCTGTCGTTCGATTTGGAGAGTTGCTTTGCTCGCTCAAGATACTGATAGACTTTGGTAAGACGTTGTTTGACACGATGGATTAAGAACTTCGAGTAAACATCTTCATCTAGGGTTTCCGTGACTTGTTGAAGGGCTTTCATATAGTCTTCGTCCAACAAGAGTTTCGCCCACATTTTATTTGGGGTGTGCGCACGTTCAATAGACTTCGTGTAGAGGTAGACGTGGCCTCCAAACTCTCGAATTGTGGCATAGACACTATTCGCAAGAGGGCAATATCTTCGACGGCATTCCCCCATCACATTATGACGTTCTCGACAAAAATTCGTCCGAGCAGTTGCGACTCGGAATGAACAAAACCCGTGTCCACAGTTCGTCCAGATTAAATCATCTGCTTGCATCGATGTTTACTTTTCATGTTCGGCATTTGTTTTGTTAGGGTTTCTATTAAAACAAACAACGCAATGATTTGGTCTTCACTGGTGTGCATTCAGTTATAGTTAATTAATGGTAAATTAATTATAAATTAATAGTATTAATAATGGTATTACTTAATAATAAAAAAATATGAATTAATAGTATTAGTAATAGTATTACTTAATAATAAAAACAATTATAATTAATAGTATTAGTAATAGTATTACTTAATAAGAAAATTAGTATTAATAATTAACACTGAATTCACACACTCACAACAATTCAAAATTCATCCACTCCGGCTTGGGAAGCACTTTCTTCTCATTCGTTGGGCGTCCTTTACTCTTCTCGTCTCTTTGGATATGGGACTGTTCCGGACTCCCAGTGATCACCTCTTCTGTGTGTCGCACTAAACACTTCTTCACCTCTTTCCGCTTCATCCGATTCGTTTTTACGGGATTGACTTCTTGCACTTTTTCGTGTAACAATTCGCCCACTTTATCTTTCTTGTCCGATATCGATATCGCCATTTCTATGATTGGTCGAAGCGAGAAGACGGGTGGAAATTTCATCAGACGTTTTAAGGTATAGTTCTCGTCGTCTCGTTCAAACACGTCATTTCTGAGATAGATGAGCATTGCAAGAAACATGCCTTCAATCAGTTTGAGGTGTTCCCCATATGCAAAGATAGCGTCCCAGACTTCGACAACATCGTTAATATGGAATTCACGCGTGAAGACCATTTTGATCCATCGGATCCCAAAGACTGATGGAATGACATTCTGATTGACCAACAATTGATAATACATACAATCAATCTTCTCAAGTGAATTAAAAAGAGTGTCACACTTCTCTTGGATGTTACTCGCCTTCCTCTTATCTACTTCTTTTTTCACTTCATACACATCACCTAGTTCATTCATCAACGCTTCAAACAGTACATACGCATCATGTTCCATATAATACCGATCTATCAGACATTGCACTACTCCTTTGTACTCCTCCGGAAACGTCGAAACCGATTTCCATTGGATGTGGACTTGTTCAGATAAGTCCGCGTCAATCGCTCGATAGATGATCGCAAGTAATTCGTGAAATCCTACACATCAGCACTACATAGTGACTGAAATAGAATAACATTTTATAATAACATTTCAAATAACATTTTATAATAACATTTCAAATAACATTTCAAATAACATTTTATAATAACAAACCTTGTTGGTAATTCATCGACTGATGTTCGTATGCGTATATGAAAAGCATTTTCCACATCTTTTTTCTAAATTCGGAGTCCGTAAAATAGTCGTACATATTAAAGAGTCGATCCACATCATTTGTGATTCGGCGGTGAATATCTTTAAATTCTGGGGAGGGGTCTTCTATCACTTTAGGGGTATCACCATCGAAATAGATATTCATTAAGTTTTGATACTTCTCTCGTGTCCGTTTTATCACACTAACCCACTCGGGAGTTATCTCTTTGGGATACACTCCAAGCCATATTCGCCACGCTACTGTTCGGAAATATAATCCAGTTAATCCACTCGTAAAAGCTGTCCTCTGTAAAGAGGTCAGCGCCCCGTTTGCAAGGTACGTGTCGTTAAAGATATTCATACTAATTCCAAGCCCAATGGGTGTCCCCAGTGGTTCCATCCACGTTATAATCTATTTAAAGTTCTTCGCGTCGGTTTTTGTTGAATAGTTGTGTATTAATTAATTTTACTATTAACTATAGTTTCGTACGGTAAAGAACTTTGTGATAACATATGTGAGTTACTCATAATCACTTCGGTTAATGCAAATTCCATCTTGTTTAAAGTTACTCTTCGGACCTTCGTGACATATTTGTATGTGCCACTTTTGATTATTAGTTGTATTTCACATATAATTCAACTGTTTCAAAAACGTCCATTATAAAAATAATTATAACGAACGTTTTTGAGTTTTATTTTGTTTTCAACAGTTTGTGTGATTTATACTGTATCATACTTATACTATTATTTTATAATCAAAATAATACAATTTCATTTTTGTAAAAAATGGTTACACAGGTTATCTCCCTTTTTATTCATAATAATAATACTTTACTGCATTTTATATGAAACAATAAGGAAATTATCAGAAAAACTGTTGATTGACTTTTTTATAGTAAAATACTATTAATAAAATAATGGTTAAATTATAGTTGATAGTAGTAAACAAATAACAAAATTGAATTCTGTTTGTTGAAAAATAATTGATGAATTGTGTTTGTTGTGTAATTCATTCAAAAGCCATAAAAATATAAGAAAGAACTATTGACAAATACTATCAAACAATTAATAAGTGTTGAAAAAGACTCGAAAAGCAGAGTTGTACGTTGATGGAAGGGACAATAAAGCCAAGTAACATACGCGCAATCTTTTATATTGATCCGTACAACCCAAAAGCAAAGACTGTTTCCGAGATGTTTAGTTTGCTTCAAACAACAAATGAGGAGGACGCTAATGTCATTTGTGTCTTTGGTGGGGATGGGACATTCCTCCATGCGTTCCACAAGTACGCCGATAGGAAGATTCCCTTTCTTGGGATCAATTGTGGGAATGTCGGGTTTTTGATTAACAGCATTGAGGAGGTCCGCGGGAGTGTCGAGATCGATCGCCCCGTTCGCTGTTATACCCACCCTTATTTAACGGCAACTTCCATCATGGGAGAGAACACTTTACCTCCGGTAAAAGCGTTTAATGATGTTTGGATAGAGCGGAACTGTGGGCAGTGTTGTTGGTTTGAAGTGTCTATAAATGGAGTCGTACGAATTCCAAAATTAACGTGTGATGGATGTATTATATGTACACAAGCGGGAAGTACAGGGTATTCCAGGAGTGTTGGGATGATCCCAATTCCTTATGGTACTCCTCTCATTGGACTTGTTCCTAATAATGCCAGTTTCCCACACGGGATTAAACCTATGTTCTTTCCAATTGGAACATCTATTACTATTAGAAATCTACAACCTTATAGAAGATTTACTAGAGCTTTTTATGACGGGATCGAGATTGGAGAAGTGACACAAATCTCAGTCTGTGTTGTCCAAAACGGTTGCACTACAGCTATGACTCATGATATGGAAAGCACTGACGTGTTCTTGGACAAAACTCTCTCATTTTTTGATTGATTCGATGATGTATAAATAGGGTGCGCAACTGTTGACAAAATATTCTCTGTTTGCCCGTTTTTTAACACAAAAAAATACTTTGCTTTAATTGTTTTATTTTTACAACTAATCGTGATCTTCAAAATCTCGGGATCTGAGATTTTATTAAAAAGATCTGCCATAACAACCAAAAAATCAAAGCTAAAAAAATGAACCAAAAAATAATATTATTTTTGTAATAATGCATTTTAGTTTTATAAATTACTTTTTTACTTTAAAACGTTAATGCCAAAATTATTTAGCATTTTAATTAAAAATCCAATATTTGCGCTTTTTTACCACCACGAATAAATGATATAATTACAATATTTTCAACAATTTCATATGATTGTTATATTCACTTTATATTATGACAACAACAATACTTTCCATTATTGTTGACATTTAAAAACAAAAGAAAACAAGCCAAAATTTAAGTAAAAACAGTATTTGGTAAAACAGTACTTGTTAAACTACAACAAAATTACAAATTGAGTTAAAAAGACAATTAAATGACATTGTTTCTTACTTTTGTTTTAGAATTTTATATATAGACGTTCTGTTTGATCATTCACATGATATAAAAAGTTGTTTGACAATTATTTTGCATTTTTCATGATTATTATTATTTTTTAATAAATGTTTTCAATGATATAAATAAACGTTTTATTGTTGAAGTGATAACCACATAAACATGTGTCATATTATATTTTATCTACATTATAATACAATGTTATTGATAGCAAATAAACAACACCAAATTTCTTTACTTGATAATAATTATAAATATCTCTGTAACTTTCTTGTTTTTTTTTTGGCTCATTGATAATTATATACAAATTAATACCCACAAAAACAAAACATCATCAGTTTCTTGTGGCCGTAAGTTGTTGAAACATACAGAGATTGATGTAACATTTTTATTTACATTTCAACAATCAACCATCTTTGTTTTTATTATTTTTATTTACATATTCAACCTGGTTTTTTGAAATGAAAACTTATCGTCTTTGTTTTTCAATTTCTTAAATGAATAGAATGTCAAAGTCGTCTTTATATACAATAAAATACAAATCACTCGTATCATTTTATTTAAAAATCAATTGTTAATTCATTCTTTTTTATGTCTATCATGTTTATGACAACACAGTTCATATAGCGTTATTAAACAACGTTTTAATGTTT
>NW_004191722.1:277548-280547 GCF_000330505.1 Entamoeba invadens IP1
TTTATTTACTTTTAATCGAATACTGTTCACACGTTTCAATATTAAGACAGATTTTACAAATTTTGCTCATTATTATGAATAAAATAATAAATTGACATATTTCACTATTTTTTACAATGACAAAAAAAGATTTCATAAAAATGAAAATTTACTCTCGCGGTTGCGCACCCTATGTATAAACAGTTGAGTAGTCCACTATAGTTCGGTTATTATTAATTATAGCTTTTTGCTGTTTGTATGAAATATATATTTAAAAAATGAACTTTTTTGAAAAACAATTTCAAATGATATTTTTTGACAAATTAAATCTCAATTTAATATCTCATTTTAAACTAAATTTAATTTAAAATCAGTTTTTTCAAAATGAATTAAAAAAACTAATTTGTACAAAAAGTGTATTTCGAAATACCTCATTTACTATTTTATAATTGTATAATTCAGTAATTTAAACAATTATAATATTTTTATTATTCTCAAATAGATTAATTTATTTTGAAAAATATATAGTAAAATAATAATTGTTATTATAGTTTTAAACAAAGTAAGTTAAAACAATTAAAACAAACATATAGTTTATTCAATAATATAAATAAGTATAATAAAAATATAGTACAAATACAAATGAAATATAATAAGAATATAATAAAAATAGTATAACTTAATAGTGCACATATTCTTATCTTAAAATCCAAATGGATATCTTTGGGATTATTCTCTCGACTTTTAATGCTGTTTGTTGAACTCTTCGTTTCAACATGGCTCGGATTATTTATTATAAACCCGATTTGTGGCCATTTGTTTCTTTGGTTTCTTTTAAACAATTGGGAAATGAATAAAAATCTTTATTTCATTATTAATAAAATAAATAATAATCTTTATCTTTCAACCAGTGATGAGTTAATAAATTTACGTACAGATTTTTAAATTAGCGATTGTAGCAGTGACGGGGTTTTTAGCGACACGAACAGCCGGGTTTGATGTAGCTTCTCGTCGTGTCTATTCCTCTATTGTATTCCAATATTTTGTACCTGCTGTAATCTTTGCACAGACGGCGACTTCGATGGATCGAGTATCCACATTAGTTGATTGGTGGTATCTTCCTTTGTGTGCTGTTGTCATCAACGCGATAGCCTTCCCGTCGATCTTTATAGTCGCCAAACTCTTTCGTTTAGAGCACAAAACGACGCGAGTTTTTGTGTATACAATTTCGTTTAGTAATACGATGTATATTCCTTTAGCCTTAGTCGATTCGATGACTTCCGAGAACAATGAAGTATTTGGTCCCAATGCGAAAGAGGTCGGCGGTGGGTATATCTGCACCTTTTTATTAGCAGCGACGGTGATCTATTGGATCTTTGGATATTCGTTTATTCAGCGAAATCAAGTCGACCAAGACGAGGAGGAGCGCAGAGCAAGTGAAATTGAGTTAAAAGACGAGACTCAAAACGAGCAATTGGATGTGAAGACTTTAGAGAAGGCACTCGAGTCGAGTCAAAATGTGTTGGAGAAGAAAGAACTGAAAGTTTCAAGTGGAGTGAAAGAAGACACAGACTTGAGTACTCAACTTATAGCAGATGAAGAGTCCCCAATGCCTAAAGTGTCTGATGAACTCAATTTAAATACAACAACAGCAACTGTAGTGGACGATCAGAAACCACTTGCGGGTGTTCAAGAAGCTTCTGAGTCACAACGCGATCGTTGTGGATTTTTGAGTCCAATCAAAGTGGTCTTTTCTAAGGTGTTTGGGGCAGTTTCATATGTGTGGCAACACCTCCCCGTCTCCGTGAAACGGGCATTAAAAAATCTGTGTACTCCACCGACTATAGCAACGCTCTTGGGAGTCATTTTGATCTTGGCTTACCCCGTGCGCGATATGTTATTTAATCAAGGCAAGATGGCGATTATAGGAAGAACGGCAAAGTACTTAGGAAGTGCAGCAGTGATCAGTGCGTTGTTTATACTAGGAGGGAACTTGTCGACGGGGCCGAAAGGCGGGACTATTAAGTGGTATGTTATAGCTGTTGGCCTCTTTGTGCGGATGGTGATATGCCCTGCTATATGTATTGGGATCAACTTTGCGTTGTGGTATTATGGAATAGTTCCCAGTGACCCGATGTTCTTCTTTGTCTTATGTGTTGAGTCCTCCACCCCGCCGGCATTGAATAGTGCGATTGTGATGAATATAGTGTACCCAAAAGGGAACGAAGAATGTGCCAGTTTGCTCTTCTGGGCGTATTTGTGTAGTATTGTGACGTTGTCTGGGTGGTTAGTGGTTACACTCATGTTGATTGAAATGAAATAAAATTTGTTTACTCGTTTATTTATAGAAAAGAATAGAATGTTGTATAGTACATGTATTACAAATCGTAGTATTAAGACTTACCATACTTAATAGTACATGTATTAAATAAATGGTAAGAATAATAACAGTTATATAAGAAGTACAATTATGGTTTTATACAAAGAAAGAAGCGAATTGTAAGGTGTAGCGTGTTTTGAAATAGTCATAGGAAAAGTCTTCGTAGGCGTGTTGGCTCTCTGAGCAAATGGGAGGAGTGTAAACAGGAGAATTCACAAGAGAAGAAGTTACTACAGAACGGTAAGGGGTATTATTTGAGATCAAAGAATGGCAGATGGGAGCTACATAGTCGGGACGTGGAGGACGGGGTGATTTATGCCACCGATCTTTCCGCATTTCAAGAGGCAAAACTTCTTTTGATTTAAAAACAGTGATTGTTCCTTTTGAATGCATTGGTGGGTTTAGTATACTTTCCATGTGTATAAGAATTCCAGTTCTTTCTTTAATGGTCTACCCTATAGTATTACTTCTAGTAAAACAATAGTAGTTAAAACTATAATACTAACAAGTATATACAACTTTATTTATTTAAAAATATATTAATAAATATTAATAAATATTTACTTAATACATAACTAGAGAGAAAAAGGGATAACTTGAGAGAAGAAAACGTCACTCTTCTCTAATACAAAGAGGAAGG
>NW_004191722.1:280647-288053 GCF_000330505.1 Entamoeba invadens IP1
TCTAATACAAAGAGGAAGGTGAGCTACAATTTCAATACAATAAGAGATTTTAATATGAAGTGGTATAAAATTTTTAATAGTGAAAGAAGTAGTCTTAAGATACTAGAAAGAAAAAGATGAAAAGAAAAAGAAGAAGAACTGAAAAATGGCAAAGAGAGGGGATGGAGTTTAAATTCACATTGAGTGGGTTTGTGTCGAGCTTAATAGTAAGTACCATATTGTTTTTAAATTCAATTGTGATCTTAAACCAACAGCGTTTTCTATCAAAGAGTTTGTGGATATAATAATTTTTAACAATACAACGAGACTCATCCGTAGTTGGCATTCAATATGACGACGCAAATAAAGACAACGAACAAAACAAAACAGTCAGAGGAAGACTCAGTTATTTCTTTTATAGAACACAAGATTTGGCTAGGTACCCATTAATATTCGTGAACGCGTGTGCCATCGTGTTTTTGCTCATCTTTGGTTAAATGCTTTTGTGTGCACTTGGTTTAAAATGTTATTTAAAATGTTATATATAACAATCGAATAACATAAAACACGTCAAGCCATGTTATAATCAAAGCCAAAAGCTAAACTCTCCTTCCACCCAGCCGCTTGCAGTGTATATTGTGTCTTCAAATTGAGTGCAGCGGTCAACGGATATAACACTTCAGCAACTAACTTCTTTGTTGACGATAATACGACTTTGCAGTTACCAACGTTATTCACGTGACGACTGGCTCCTACTAAAAGTTCGGTTTTCCCACTCTTTTGCATCAAATCAACTGCATATAAACTGCCTTTGTATTGGCCCAATGCTTTAATACCTAAACAATTGCTGACAAAGTCGCTGTCTGTTAAATATAATAAAAAATATTATTATTTACTATATAATCCAAATCAAGTAAAAATACTATTATTATACCATTTTAATACTATTAATATAAATTCTAGTATTAAAATAGTATAATAATAGTATTAATTTAAATAACAAACAAATAGAAGGAATACTTCAGTGGTGAAGTACTATACGCTATGAACCCAGAACAATTGGACTTGATCGACTTTATACCATTGAGAACTTCTTGAAGGGAAGTGGGTTTGGGTTTGGAAGACTCAACTAAACCACTTGGAGCCTCGACAGAGAGAGGAGCTAATTTGGAACCATTCATCTTATAGTCAAGGCCTGCATAGATCTTGGAAGTGAGTTTGGCAACAACACTCATCTCTAATTTACTTAACGACTTTCCTGATATCGCAGCACAGGTAGTGACGTTGACATATTGATTTGAAGAAGACAGCTGTGCCATTTGAGTTAGACTTGATAGAGTAGCATTGATCCCAATACGTTTATACCAAGACTTAAAAATGACTTGTGGGGAGGTTTTCATCACAAAAGAAGGTTGAGCCAATTTGGTCTCGTCGTCTGTTGGAATTATTTCTGGAAATTGTGTTGAGACTCTCTTTAAATCAGTGAGCGTTATAATTTTATTCAAAAAAATAAGTGCAAATCAAAGCAAAAAAAAGTTACAAACGAATTGGGGGCTTGACACAGTGATAGTCAGTGGTGATGGAAGTCGTGTATTTAATAAACCTAATCATTAAAAAGGTATAAAAACGGAGTAGTCAAACGCTTAGTGAAATCAAATTCGTCGAACTGTGGTATTTTGTTCGCCATTTTTTTATTTGAGTTACAAGTTTAAAAAAAAGTATAAATTTTGGTCGAATATGAAATCTTCAAAAGTCCAAAAAGTGGATGTACAATTTTTCAATTAATTTGAATTAAATAAGACTAAAAAATTATTTATTCTTAATTATTTTATAAATTATTAGATTTGTTAAATAGAAACTATTATGTATAAAAAAACACATAAAATAAAGGTTTGAATTACTTATGTTCCTTATTGTCTTAGTTATAAAAATTAAATGTTATTTTGGCAGATTCGAGTACCTTCTCTATTAATATGATTTTTAGCTAAAAGGTTTTGTTATTATGTAAAACTCAATTTTATCATACATCTTGGCAATTTTAAAATTTGACGTTGTTTGAAATGTCATTTTACACATTCTCATAAATTTCTTAACTATTTGGTTGATTATTCTGTAGTGATATATTTTACTCATAAATAAATTGCTTTATTTATGAGTGTTGCAACGGATTGCTTTCAATTTAAAAATCCACAATTAATAAAAACAAAAATAAAATGAAAGACAATATAAATAAAACAATTAAAGCAGGCAAATTCGAAAAAACTTAAAAAAAGCATTTTATTTGTTAAAGAGTCTATCTGGTTATATTTTCCTGGCCAATGATATAGTTCAACAAATTCAACAAAACAACAAGTTGATAAGAATCCCATGGTTCAGAGGAAACATTTGGCGAATATTTATTCTTACCGGTGGTGCAGTTCATATTAATCAATAGAGCGAACAATCACGACCTCGTTGTAATTTCGTTGCATAGATGGATATGAAAATACAAGAAGTATTCAAATATTGTGATTTCAATGAAAAATGGCAATAAATTATTTGATTCAACTGGTGTGCAAAGCATCGATGGTAATTTTGATGTCAAAAAAATAAAGGTAACATATTAGTTTTTTCATCTTCATCACAGTATTCCCTTCATTATTTTTGTGCCAATAGAATGACAAATATCACCAAATGATGTTTTTGATTATTTAGTTTAAATTAGTTTAACTCATTTTATTGATTTTTTATATTATCTTATTTTTTCTTTCAACTTAATATATTCATATTTTCATAATAATTGTTTTAGAGATCAACCCTACACGAGGGAGACACCACAAATTGTGAGTTGTCAAAAGTAGCTATCGATACCTCCGATAAGCGAGATCTCCCACAGGAAGTTGGCCTGGTGGCTGGATAGGGTCTGGTAAACCCTAAAGGCAATCTCCCAGGAAGAGTAAGTCGAGCCTTGTCACCTCGCATCTTCGCCGTTCCAACAAGTCCCAACTCTGTGTTTCCAAAGGTTTTGAAGGAAACGCTTTGAACTTAGAGAGTCAGATTGTCTCTCCATTCGATCCTCAAAACAAATTCTTGCCATTTGAATAGCACAGGACCGCTATTTGACTTTGGCTTGGATAAAACCTTGTAATACCAGGGGCAAAGATGTGGGTTATAAAAGATGACTCCTCGGCACTATGTAGACTCTTTAAACAAGAGTAAAACATAATTGATTTATTCTCATATTTTTTAAAATCACATTAAGGTTCATATTCCAGTTTCTTTGTTTTTTTTAGTTTAATATTGTGTTTTTTGCTTTTTTAATAAAAATGTTATTATTTTTTAAACTTATTGTTTATTATTTTTTTAAAAATCACATAAGGTTGTGGGTAACACATAAGAATCAATACCAAATTTGAATATTATTGTTAAATTTTTATTCATTTTATTTTCTTACAGTTAGTTCCATAAAATTTTACTAAGGAGAGCTTACTTAAAAATGGGTTTTCAAGTTAAAAACTGTTTTTTATCAATTAATTAAATATATATTTTTTAAATTCAGCTGTCATTTGACAGGCTGAATATTTTATTGTTTTAATGTTAACAAAATATCATACAATTACTTTAATTTCAAAAAGAGACATAATGACTCTCACAAATGTACCAATATAGTCTGTATAACAGAAAATATACCAGATGTGTTTTTAAATAAAAATAAAAAACAAGCTTATTAAAAATGCAATTATTGACAATGAAACATCAAAGAGGCAAACAATTGGGCGTAACTTAACCTTGATTAACATTGAAACAAAACAAAGAAAATGGGAAGGCCAAAAAAGAAACAAAGTAAAATAACAAACAATTCAATTTTACAACGAACAAAAAGAAGTTGTTGGTCTCGAATCTTATTAAAATTTAAATACACAATTATTATTTGATATAGTTGTTGGGAATGGTGATATAAAAATAAAGGTTAATGAAAACAGTATTGTTTTAACTGAACTTAGTCAACTATTAATGAGTAAATGTTAGTAAAAAACCAACAAAAACAAATTTAATGAACATTTAAAAATATATTGTGTTGATTAATAGCATAACTTATAATTTCAATTATGATAGTGAAATTGATAATAAAATTGTTGAAATTGAAGAAAGCATGAATTTTACTGAAAAATTTAATGACAATAAATTTTACATTTATTTTTACTAAATTTATTTATTTATTGGCAAGTTTTAACAAAGCAGATTTCGAAGAGTTATTTAATTGATTATCATCGTCAAACGTTTTGTTGAAAGGTTCAACTGACATTTTGAAATAAGTTTATACTCCGTGTGATGATTGTATTTTTTTAACATATTACAAATTAAGAGAGTAAAACTTATAATGTTTTTTTTTATTTTTGTTACTTTGTTGTTATGTCACAAAAGAAAAATGTGAATTATTTGGTGAAACAATGTTAAAAGTTATTATTAAAAAACATTTATTTTTTTAAAAATAAATTATTCTGCTTACTCAAATGAGTCATTGAGTAAGCTCTCTTAATGTCTCAAATTAAAAATAAAAAATACCAAAATAAATATTAATTGCACCTATTTTCAACTTTGTTTCAAAATAATATTAAATTGTATCATAATTAATGGAAATGTCTCAAATATTTAGTAAATTGTATCATAAATAAATAAAATGTCTCAAAATAATATTTTGTTTCAAATTATTGTTAAAATGTATCATAAAAATGAAATATATATCATAATTGTTATAAATTGTCTCATAATTTTGATAATAATTAAAAAACATTTCAATCGATTAATTAAAGGTCTTCATGAGCAAATATTTTGGGGTAACCACAGAGTAAAAATGTTGAATTGTTTTTTTTTAAATTTCATGTGGTGGAATTTCATTAAAACATGAACTTATGTTTTCGATCATATATTTCAAATCAACATATCTCAACATTCCAATTTTAGTTTTGCAAATACCAAAACCATTTCTATCTGATTACACTCCGGAGAATAAGGAGTGTTATATAATACTTCACACCCCTTTACATTTGCAATTTCCACAATTTCATTTTATGTATGGCTGCGTTTTTCAAAAACAAATACAATCTTACTTCCATCTGAAGTAAATGCTTCTACCAAATTTTGAAAATAGACTTTAAATATGTCTCCGTTAACTACCATGTTGAATAAATTGCAATAATTATTTCCAGAATCTGATATAACGCAAATGCAACTTTGATCATATATTATCAATTACGTTTCAACAATATGTTTTCTTCCTCGTTGTTTTCATGTTCTCATTCTCACATTTCCAACACACCAATGACTTTCATCAACAAATACAGCTGAATACCCAGAGATAAATAATTGGTCCAGTTTTCTCCTCTTTTGGTTATTTATGTAAACGATTGTTGTGGTAATGAACACGTTACCATTATTTGTTTGTTGTGAACATATCGATTTATTTTTGAAATGGAAATCGAAAAAATATTTTTCGTGATATCTCTCTTACAATTAAGTAGACTTTTTCTTTCAATAGAAAGTTGTTTTAATATTTCTGTTAAGAGTTCGGAACTATATTTAGGTTTTCTTCCTCTTTTCGATGGCTTTGATATATTCCTTCCACAACAGAGTTCCTTTAAATTTCTTCTACAAGACTGAGTCTAGTTTCTTGTCTTTTGTTGATAAAAGTCAACAGATTTTGTTGTCCCAAATTCTACACAAAGTTCAATCATTTTTTTGTCTCTGTGATTCAGTAATATTAACATATAATTTTTTATTGGACGACTGTTGTTCATGATGCTCTTCTTGAGTCATAATGGCTCTTTTAGTCATAATTTCCTTTTTTGTCTCATTGGTATGAGATCTTTTTTATTGGTAACTTTTCTAGAAGATGAGGTCTGTCGAGATAACCAAAAACATTAATTTGATGAATGAATTCAAAATGGCCGATTGACATATGATATCCAATTAAAAATACAGTTGATGTATTTAAAAAAATGGTAATTAACAATAATGTTAGAAATAATTATCAAAATTATGAGACAATTTATAACAATTATGATATATATTTCATTTTTATGATACATTTTAACAATAATTTGAAACAAAATATTATTTTGAGACATTTTATTTATTTATGATACAATTTACTAAATATTTGAGACATTTCCATTAATTATGATACAATTTAATATTATTTTGAAACAAAGTTGAAAATAGGTGCAATTAATATTTATTTTGGTATTTTTTATTTTTAATTTGAGACATTGGTAAATTTTTATGCAACTAACTGTAACTAAAATAAATAAAATCGATTAATGAAAACCATAGTAACTAAATATTAATAGTAATTTTAATTAAATTTTTTTAGTTTTTTTTGATGATAATTTTTCGTCAGCTTAAATATTTTTTTTGAATTCAAAACAAAAATGTAAAAAATTAAGGGGTTCAGAAGTTTTAACGAAAAAAAAGAATAAAATTTTGAGACTAAACTAATAAAAATTGTTTTTTGAAATATGTATGAAATTTTGTAATATATTTCATTAATTGTTATAATTTAATTTAATGATTTAGTTAACAAATTTATAGATTAATTATCAATAAATACACAAAATAGTGTAACTGTTATTTTATTATTTTTATGGGAAAAATATAACATATTGACGTGAAATACTATTTAAAAAACAAAATTGATAATTTCAAAATATTTCAAAAAATAAACTGCACATTTTGTTACTTAAAGAATCATTCGATTAATAGAGTCATTGCATACTTAGACCATACTTAGACAAAATATTTTATTATGGCAAAAATTACCAATTATATTGTCTGACCTATTCCATAGACTTTTCAAAAATGAAAATTCATGAGAAAGAAATTTTACTTGTAAAAATTATAATATCGGATATTAACAATGGATAGTTTTAACCTTTGAATTTATATAATAATGAAACAATGAAATATAGTTCAAAACATTTTAAACTAAATGACAAAAACAACCATATGTTTATTCTATACAAACATACATACAAACAACACAAAATTGTTTTATAAATCAAAAATACAATTTAAAAAAAGCTAATATACAGACCCGACTACTTTATTATTAGAAAACAAACAAAACTTTTGTTTAAATTATTATTTTAAAACATTAAAATATTTGTTTTTGTGAAACAATAATAATAAAACACAAATGAATTAATTTATTTAGATAATCTGATACAGCTCTCTTTAAATCCTTTGCTAGAAAGGTAAATAACTTGTTGCATTCGAACACCAACAGAATGATACAAGCGGTATACCAAATTTGTATAACTTGTGAAACTAGCTAAAAGACGGTGAATATGTTGATGTATTCTTTGGCCGAGACAATTACGACATGAACAGACACGGCAAAGTGATATTCAAATCATTTAATTAAAAGATTGATATTTGTTTTATAGTAT
>NW_004191722.1:288153-291114 GCF_000330505.1 Entamoeba invadens IP1
ACACACAATCTCATCAGTCGCTGTATGATTTTCCATGTTTTACGTGTTTTCAAAAAATGTCCACGAGAATTTACGAATTGACTGATTATGTTTTTGTTGTGTTTTGTTGTTTTTATTTCTGGTACCACATATGATTGTTCTCTTTGTTTTTTCAAAATTGGGGCTATCAGTTCTGGGTTTTCTTTTATAAATGACCTCATTTTTCGTGTTTCACTTTTCGAAAAACATTTTAGTTTTCTCAGTAATTCATTTGGTATGAAGTAAGTGTTTTTCGAATTAACGCAAGTTTGTTCAAACGGATCTTTTCATCAAAGTTTGATATTGTCCCGATGACAAACAATTCTTCTCTAACTGGATTTCTGGGAGTCATTTGTAACTGTGTGGACTTTTGGAATGGGTTAGCGAAACGAAATTGCAGAGCTTGGAGGAGACTCTCTACTAAACTATACACACCAATTTAAGGTCTTTGATGTCGGCAGAGTTGTCAATTTCTCTGATAAAAGGAAGCTTCTCAAAATAACAATTTCCGTCGTTTTTTAGTTGTTCGAGCACACCAAAAAGATATTTAATGTATCTAACCACACGTTCATAAGCAACCGGAAAAACAACGTCAATTCCCTGTAACCAGTCAACAATAGTGCGCATTTCCGCGACTATCATTTCAACAAAGAATAAAGCTCCAACAAACAACTTGTTGTTCAAAGAAGCGTCTCCGAAAATAAATGATCCGTCATCGCCTGTTGTTTGGGTTTGTTCAAATGTGAAATTTTCTTTATTCAAAAACAATTTATAAACATCAAAATGTTCAAATATGACAGCAAGAAGTGATTCTTGAAATACCCAACGTGTAGTACACAAGCTGTCGATCTGAAGAGTGGAAGTTTTAATATTGTTTTGATATCTGAAATTACGCCAGAGACCTCTCCATTTTTCAGTGGAAATTTCTTTTTAAAAAAATGTTGATTGTTGACCCTTCTGTTGTTTCAAACATTTTAGACAACGCAATTTTTAAGCGATGGCAAATACAAAAGTTTACACAAAACTTGTGTCGATAAGTACGTGGTACACACACTTTTAAATTCCGAAAAAGTGATTTCATGTTGTTGGCTGAGTCCCCTGTTATACCCGAACAGTTACTCCAAGAAAGGTTGTTGCGTCTGATACACTTTCGAATCCATTGTTTCCAACTGCTTGAGTCTGTTTTACCAAAATAATCCCCAATTTTAATTTTAATTTCTTTTACAGAGAAATTTTCTTTAACGAATCTACAAAACAACGAAAAATGTTCTTTGCCTTTTGTTTTGGAACTATCAACTATCAAATGGTATTTTTGTCCAGTCGACCCCAACTCCGATATCTCACTTTTTGCAACTTTATGGATAAACATCATTTTTCGTTGAATTGTACGTGCACTAACTGAATAATCGAAAGTGACCCCTCCAACACACAAAAATATAACACGTGTGAGTTCAATAATCCTTTCAATCTCTGATGTAGACAATGAAAGAGCGCCAAAATACAATGCAAAGAGAATAATAATATATTTTCTTTTTTCTTTGTTGACTTTTTCAGAATCATTACCAACTATACCGATGACTTTTTTTGTAATTTCAATTTCAAATTTCTTTGCGTTATCATTTTCATTTATTTTGTAATTATCAAAAACATTTTTCATAAACAAAACACGTTCAATCTCTTCTTTGCTGTGTTTTTCTTTTAACTCACTTTCAAAATTATCATCCGAACTAAGATCATCTAATTTTAAAATATCAGACTCGACACTTTTTTCGGTTGTCACGTTTGAATTGTTATTATCTTCGTTTTCTATGTATGTTGTGGATGATGAAAAAGAGTCTTTAGTATTATGAAATAATACATTATCATTTGAAGTAAACGACGAAGAACAATCTTCTTCGGTATTTTCTGACATGTTGTTATTCGGTTTATTTATTTGGTTAGTTTGTATGTCAGCAACTGGTTTATTTGAAATTTCACAAACCATTTGACGACTTTCATTTATTTGTACACTTGTCGTTTCAATGTGTTCATGATCCATGTCTTCTGAAATGTCTTCTTGGTCAGATGTATGAGGCATTTCTTCTATTATAATTTCATTGACCCCTCTTGGTTTTATATGTGGAAATTGTGTTGTTATTTGATTGACAAGTTCAATGCGTACATTTTCTATGAGCTGTTCTGGAATACCTCCATTAATTATGACATTGTCAAGTGTTTGACTTGAGACCATATTGTACTTTTTTAAATTACTCTTATCGATTGTTATTATGTCGGATAATCTTTTAGCCATTATGATGTTAAGTTTTGAAATGTTGTTGAATGCAAAACTTAATAAATATTGGTTTTGTAAAACTGCTGACTCGTGTTGTTTTTCTAAATGGAAGAGATGGTGATTTAAATACACTTTTCCGGCTTCAAAAAACTTATTGCAAATAATACAGTAGTTTAAATGTTTTGTTGCTTTTGGTTGAGTGTTTGGAAATTCCGGTTTAAGAATTAAACAATTACAAAATGATTGTGATCTTTTGGTTTTTAAACAGGTCTTGTACTTTGGCATGTAAAAATAACAACATTTTCAGATTCAAAAATACAATAATAAATAGTTTGATCATTTTTTGATATAATTAATTATGAAAGTATTATTTAATTTTATTTTTTTCGACAAACAAAATATATAAAATATTTGTAGTTTTTTCCTTTTAAAACTGAGACTTTTAATGTACATTAATTAGTTTTATTCAAAAAACTATATTTTTTTATTCTATTTATTTCAATTTATAATTTATTTACTCAGATAATACAAACTATTGTTCAATTAATTAAATTAATACAAAGTAGTATATAAATTATGTAGATTTAGGGGGGACAACATTTTACCTATATTTTCTAATAATATAATTAAAATAGTGAGGGGACGAGTAATCTGAATTTTCTCAAAATTCT
>NW_004191721.1:0-1953 GCF_000330505.1 Entamoeba invadens IP1
AATTGTATTATATTTTTAATAGAAGTTTAAAATAAACAGTAAATTTTTATTAATTGTAAATATGTAACTTCATACCAACAACGAACAATTAAATTAAATTAAATTTTATTTTATTTTATTTTATTTTATTTTCCTTTTATAATTGTTGTGATGTTAAAGAAATACAATGGTTTCATTTTATGTGTTGTGAGAAAAAATATATTATGATAATTAAATAAAAATAAAACAATAAATAACACTTGTATATAATTGTTAACAAAAAGTTGTTGTATAATATTTATGGATAACGACGCAACGACTTGATTAAAAAAAAGTATTATACTTTGACAAATTCTTAAATTATTTTCATTGAACAAACAATATGCCACAATTATTAAACACAAGCTCCAATCAGTAATTAAATTATCTATTTCTTTATATTTTATCAAAAACATATCAATAAAAATCAACACGAATGTTTTTTATTTATACATTCAAATGTTTTGTAATGCCACTAACTTTGTTTTTGTAATTTATTAAAAGGTATACAACTCAGAAACAACTTTAAACGTGTAAAATTATACATATGTTAATAGACTTCATTTTTAAATCACATTTTTAACAATTAACGTAATTAAAATAATTTCATCATAGTAATTAATCAACACAACTTAATTAATTATTTACATTGTTTGTATTGTTGTTAAAATTTACATGATATTTTGGTTAAAATAAACAATTCTTAGCCGTTTAATGTCGTGTTTATCATATACTCTAATAAGTTATTATTCCGACATCTTTATTTAACATGATTAAATTTTTATAAATTAAGTTGTGTTTGTGATAAAAATGTACTTTATTGTTATTGTGTCTTTGTTATTCGTAGTTTTATTGTATGTAATGTTGTAATTAACAAACAATTAAACCAATTGTTTGGGTTATGACAAATGTATGTAATTGTTCTAGATGATGAAAATCATTTTTATCATTTTGGTTTTATATTATTCAATGTTTTAACTTTAAAATGTTGTTGTTTGTTTTATTAAAAAATATCTTTTATTACAAAACTCATTTATTATTTATTGTATTTTTTATTGACTGTTCAAATCAAAATGATACAAATTTTAAAAATGTAATATAATAAATTCAAATGTGTAACAACACATTCACTTCGTTGTATTTGTATGGCGATATCTTTCGTGTTGACAACGATATAATTATTGAACACAATAAGTATTTTTTTAAATCAATTAATCGATTTGTTTTGATTTCTTTCATTTATGAAAACTTTAATTTAATAACAAAAATAATTTAAGTAAGTCAAAATGTTATTTATTTTTGTTTTTTCATCACAATCCAAAAATAAATTATTTTGATTAATGGCAAATTTGCCCAAATGGTCAAGTTTTTGATTGAGTGGATACTTATATAGTAATTTAAATAAAAACTATATTTTATTATTTTAAAGAAATTTTATTTTATTATTTAAAAAACCATTGAAATAGTAAATTATTTTTTAAGTAAGTTACTTTTATAAAAGTGAGTCAAAAAGCGAAGTAGTGAGTCAATTTTTGACAAGTGAGTTTTAAAAGTGAGAGGTGAGTTAATAGCCATTTGCCTTTAATGAAATATTTGACTTAAATGGTTCACATTAATGGTTTAAAAACTAATTATAATAGTAAACAGTGGGTTAAACTAAAAAAATATAATGGTTAAATAGAATAATATTTATATTATTATTAATTCTATTGTTTTTTGTTACAGTTGAATCTCGAAAAATAAAACCACGACACATGTTAAGTATAGTTTTGAATATTTCAACGTGTTTGTCTCGTTGAGTTCAAACACGTCAAACATTTTCTACCTCATTCGGAAACGTTTGTGTTACTTTATTTTTATTGCAAATACGATGAATCAGCGGTATCTCCTATCGCGACGGGGAAATACTGCTTTTAACTTAACCAAATAATAATA
>NW_004191721.1:2053-3923 GCF_000330505.1 Entamoeba invadens IP1
AAAATGCTTTCAATAAATATTTTAATCGAAATTTATTGCCATAATAATTTCAAATGAATTTCGATAAACAATAATAATTTAATAAAAAGAATTCAATTATGATTCACCAAGCTCTTGATTGGCTGGTTCGCATGACTCGGAGTAGTTGTCTATATCAACCATCTCTTCGCCCCCTTCCAGGTTTTCATGTTCTGAGTAATCTTGTGAATTTCCCGGTTCAAAAGATGCTCTCCCATGGTTAATGTAATTCATTAGGTCTTTCATGCATGTTACCATAACATGTCTTAATACTTTATTGTAATCGATTTTGATCTTGAGTTCTTTTTCAAGTCTCTCCACTGATAGTCGGTTGATCAATCCGCTTGTTGTTAGTACAACTGGTATAGTAATTACACTTTTTAAGTCTCTGTTTCTTCTAAGTTTTTCCGCCAGTATGGAGTACTTTCCGACTTTGTTTGCATAGGCACTTGCAAGGTTCTCATCTTTGACAATTGTAATATCAATGATGTATCCTTTCTTTGTTTCGTCATTTTGCCAATATATATCCGGTCTTCTTGCGAATGATTGCCTGTCATCAATAAGCATGTTCATTTCTGATATCACAACATTCTTGTATCCTTCATCATGAATGCATTTTGGTGGGTTTCCCATGTCCATATCTGCTGTTATCATATTAAGTTTTTTAAGGAGCTCAACATGTATTATTCTGCACACGTAATTGTGTCTCCTTATCTGGGACTTTTTTGTCATGGGGCAACTCAAAAGAATATGTGGTATTGTTGCAGTGATATCTTTACAACAGTAGCACTTTTCATCTCCTTTCTTTTTTGTAATGATAGCCCTTCTCGGGCCAACGAATGTAGCATGTTCTTGCATTCTTACAATTTGGACAAATGCTGACTTTTTAATATTACAGTTTTTCCAGGCTCTCCAAGATATGACTTGGTGACATTGTTTATGGTCAAACATTCTTGGGAGTGTTCCAGAAGGGCCAAGCCCTTTCCATTTAACCAAGTAGAAGTTGTTTATTTTATCGTCGATAAAACTGAGGACTACTTTGATGGATTTTTCTTGGTTTGATTGATATTCTATAAGTTGCTCAATCTCTTCAGATTTCACCTTTTGGACTAGACATTTTTTTGCTCTTTTGAGAAGATTATATGGAGAGTCTTGTGTGTGTTTCAACAGGTCAGCGATGTTTGAATTACTGTGCCAGATGTACTTGAGAAATACTCTTATTAATTCCTTTCCGCACTCATCTCTGCATCCCATGAGCCCATATCCAAGATTGTTTTGAGAGGCATATAGTCTGTACATAGTTTGGCCTTTACTCCTCAGATTATGTTTTGTAAGAAACGCTCTAATCTTTCTGTCCAATTGATCAAGTTGACCCAGTTTCCATGGAACTATGCTGTAACCATATCTTAGTTTGGAAATAATGTCACTATTGATCGTTCTTATAAAGTTTATTGCATTTAAGTTTCTTCAAACAATCTTATTCATACATTGTTCGATACCATCTAATATTCTCGTGCAGTATGAGTTTACATCCACTTTATCATCAAGTTCAATACCCAGGTATTTGTATGGGTTATTTGCGTTCACTTTGGGTACATCTAGCATGTTGTCAGGGATATCCGCTCCATTGCGGGCAGCTACTCCACATTTTGACGTGTTTATTTCCATTGCCATCGCTTTAAAAGATTCACATACTATTAAATGGACTTGTTCCATTTGTTGTGTTGAGGGGGCTAAGACTCTTAGGTCGTCCATATAAAAAGTGTGGCCCAGTTCAATGGTCGTGTCTGGCAATTTTGAAGCAATCTTGACAGGTTCTATTGTTTTGTTAAGGGGTTTTGAGATGCACAAA
>NW_004191721.1:4023-6352 GCF_000330505.1 Entamoeba invadens IP1
GACACTTTGTGTGGTGGACAAAATGTTGATGTGTCTATATGATAAAAAGAGACGCGATCTCTTCGAAAATATATATTTATCCACAAAAATATAAATGATTTGTTTTTATTCATTGGTGTTTCTTGGGTTTCATTGGTTTTTTATTAATTTCTAAAATTGCAAAACACCAAAAACAAAAATAGAAATTAACATGTTTTATACTTCCCAAAACTGCAGAGCATGGTTTTTCTTTTCCAAAATACATGTAAATATTGTTTTTTCCTTTAAAAGTTTCTAATAAATTCCCCAACTAGTTTATAGACCCCCTATATTGTGTTTGGTTTTTGACTTGCTTTTTATTATTCATTTTTTTATATAAACTTGATTATAAAAAGCAATTAATTAGTTCATGTTATAGTTCTAAAATATTATAATTGAACTATAATTTTTACCATTTAACCCAAACTTGTCGTTTAAGTCAAACTTGTCATACTGTATATCAATAATTGGTTTTAAAAAAATGTTTGTTTTCAACTATCCGCTATTTTTATATCAAATAGTTATAATTTCTAAATTATAATAACAAATTATAAAAATTAGAATACATTTTTATATATGCAAAATACAGAAAAACCTTCCATTAGTAAATCTCCCATTAAGAGAATCTCTCATTAAAAGACGTTTTGACCAAACAAAAATAAAAACACTTACTAAAGAAAAAAGGAAAAACCAATTTTATAACTACTATTGGGGGTTCTATTTTACCATTTAATCTACCAATGAAAAATTTTACTGTAATTGAAAAGACCTTTATGAATAAAACAAAAAATATTATAATTAACTTAAAATATATATTAATAGAAAATATATAATGTTTATTATTAACATTTTAAAACAAAACTATAAATATTTTTTAAAAAGTTAAAAAACCAATATAAACAATAAATTATAAATACTGAAAATGATGGAGACGACAATTTAATAAATTACAAGAAAACGACAAGAGAACGATGATAGCACAAAAAAGAAGATAAATATGAGAAGAGGCAAATTAAATTAGCTCTAAGAACATAGTGATGGATCTACTATTGTAAATGAATAATTTTTAATTTTGTTTTTTTGTTTTTATTTATATAAAAAAGTCTAAAAATAAATCATTTTGAATAGAAAATCTAAAAAATATAGATCAAAAAATTATATTTTGATATGATTCCCAAGAGTTCATAATAAGGTTTTCCTTTTTATACAAAATGAATATATGTTAAAACATAATTTTGACTTGTTTTTGTTCTGGAATTTTTACCAAAATCAACAAGGAATTGATCATTTACAACCACTTTATCACCCATTACAATAACAAAACTTCTTGTTCTGAAATTACTACATTATGGTTTATTATAATTTTGATATAAACTAAAACCAATTAATATGTAGTCAATCAGTGTTTTTAAAAATAAATAAAAAAAATATCTGATTATTTTCCCAATTTATTTCATATTTTTATAGTTTTATATTTTAAATAAAAACTGATACATTTTAAAAATTTAACAAAAACGTGTTTTTATTTACCTATAAAAGGTACATGTTGTACTAAAATGGAACAATTCCCGATTTTTAAAGGATCAATTTGTGGATGGATGACGATTTATCTTGAATAAAATTTCCTTTCGCTTCTTTGCACTTCCTTTCTTTTCCATAAGATAGCCATCAAAATTCACACAGAAAATGCTTTCCTTCTAAATAAACAAACAATTGGTCAATTTGAATGTTTTCCTAATGTGTTTGTTTTTATGGAAACTGAGTTGCATTTTTATCTGAACTGTCATTTAAATCTATTTTTTTATTTTAAAAATCCCAAACAAACCCAAAATTGTGTCGATAGTTGTCTTTAAAAGAAAAAACCGCTGTGAAAAATTGAAACGGCTTATCCTTAAATTTTTGAGAGTTTCTTGGTTAATTAATTTAATGGGATTTATTGCGACTTTGTTTGGTCTTTATTTTTTAACTATTAAAAGTTGGTAATTTGATTTTTTGTCGACTTCATCACACAACTTAATGGCATCAATCAAAGACATTATAAAATTTGTAGTCAATTTTCTCCTATAAATGCCTTCTTTGTAAGATTTGCACATGGATATTTTTTTCATGAAACATTGTTTTTCATAAACAGTTGGAGTTCGATTCATTTGAATTTATGAGTTAAATAGATAAAATTACGTTTTTTGTTTTATCAAAACAAATTACCAAATAATGATATATTTTACCAAATCTTTTAACACACTTTCGAGGTGGTTCAATTCTACTTGAAAATAATTATTTTTTCAAAAATAATTATTGTTGAGTAAAAATA
>NW_004191720.1:0-7361 GCF_000330505.1 Entamoeba invadens IP1
ATGTTATTTTTAAATAGTAATTCATTTAATAACACAATGAAAACACAGTAATAAAATAATTGAAGTGTTCTTAAGGTGTGTTTGGTTAAAAACGGTTTTCTTCATGTTAATAATTAATAATTAAATTTGTTAATAAAAAATATTATAATTTGTTATAAAATGTATATAAATACAAATTAAATAAATAATATAATACATGTCAAGAATGTTCACATAAACTAAAGTATAAATAAAATTTAATTTTAATAATGGTAACTATAATAATTAAATGATTGGTTCTAATTACTATTTTATTATACTATTCTAATTTATTTAACACTATTTTATTTGAATTTGTATATTATTTAATTATATCAAAATGATTAAATTTATTATACTTTTAGTTTTTTTGTTAATTTTATTTAAAAATTTATGTTCAGAATGAATTTAAATTATTAATTTATGGATTAATAATAATTTATTAATAGTTAAATTTTTTTTTAGGTTTATTTGTGACTTTATTTTACTATTAATATTTAGTTGTTATTAATTTCTTATATAATTTTTATAAATGTATATATTTGTTTTAAAATATGTTATTTGAATGTTTTGACAAAATGTACTATTTCTTAATATATTATTTATTACATAATTTAATACATAAATTCATTGTCGTAAATTAAACATTAGTTAAGATATCGTTAATTTTATTATATTGTTATAATAATTTTGTATAATTTATTATATCATGTATATACTATAACAATTAACCAGTTGTTAATAGTTTAAATACTAGACGTTTTTACTATTATTCTATAATAGGGAGTAACCATGAGGTGAGTTTTATTTTAATTTGCCAAAAAATATTTTAGTGCAAAAAAACAAATTTTTCCGAGGCATGCACAAAACCATAAAAATAATTTTGTTTCTTACAAAATGTGTCTTGCCACGTAAATACATGGCATAATCGAACTTAACCTATATAATTAATCGTTTCAAACAGGGTCTATCAAGTGACAAAAGTGTTTTTTCTTTGTTATTTGCCACGTCACCAAAGTGGGCTTGAATTTATGTTCACTTAGTTCTTTTAGATCTAGCGGCGAGCTTAAAGCCGACTTTTGTAAATGAAAAAATTTAGAAATAGATAGTTATTTGAATCAATAATTGGCAAAATAATGGGAAAACAAGCCAATTCAATTCTTAAATATGGGTTTATATTTTGTTACTGCTGTGATTGCCATAATTAACACAATAATTGTGACAAATACAGCACTGTTTTACACATCAACCCGATAGTTACAAATAACATTTTAATAACACAAATAACAATGAAATAACAATCTATTAAATAATTATATTTTTATTATAATATGTAATAAAATAAACCTATTCAACTAAAAAATAAACCAAAAAACCAATAACTAATAATTAAAACTGCTATAAAACAACTAATAATAATAGAGAAATGTATATTATCATATTTATATTTAACGTTATTAACTAAATATATATATTTTAAAACTATATTAAATAATAATAATACAAACTCAAAAATTCTAATATATCTGTTAATTATAAAAAATACTATATAACATATAATATCAATACTATATTTTTAAACTATACAAATCTAAACAATGTATTAATAATTAATTAAATTGTTTAGTACATGATTTATATTTATAACTATAAACTTATAGTTTAAATAATCATATATTTATTATTATTGTGTAATGAACATTTAAATATTAGGATAGCTATGTCTAATAAATCGGGCATTTTATTTAGAAACGCTATATAATCAAAAGCAGTTATAGGACAAAATAATTATTTACTCTCAATAATAAAAATCAACTAAAACTATATATTAAAATATCAATAAAAATAGTTAAAAGACACACATTTTGAAATATAGTTTATTTACCCAAAAATGATAGGTAATAAATACATCATTTATCGGGATCGATAACATTTCAATAACATAAATACAAATACTAAAAGAATAACAATTTGAAAAACAAAATTTCTAAAACATTAACATATTTTTGTAATGACAATTTTTTAAAATACCATTTGAATTTCAAAATAGAATTAATATTAAAGACCTTTTAATAACAACCCAAATATAACAAATCACAACAAATAAAAACCATCCAACGATGACAAATAAATCAAAAAAGGTTCAAAATTTACAATAATAATTGTCAGAACGTGATACACACAACACAAATTATAACAAAATCAACTTTGCCATGAAACAAAACAAAGTTAACAATCATATTTTTTTCACGCCAAAAAAATAAAAATGTTCGTGAGTAAAAATAATTCAGTGTTTTTTATGATCATTTTTGTATAGATTTGAACTGTTTTGATTTTTTTGATTGCAACAAACCGATTTGACAAAAAAACATAAACATTAATTTATATAGTTTGGTTTTTAGTAAAATTTACTAAAATTGAAACTATATATTTTATAAAAAAAATTCTAACACTTTTACTATATTAATTGAAATAAATAAATTATACTATTATAATTATAAACAATTAGAAAATAAACAAATACATTCAAATTGATTTAACTATTTGGTACACAGTTTAACAAAATCTTTGAATTTGTTTTGCCAGCCTAGCCTTGTTTTGTTTGATTCATATTAAATCTACATCCGTCTTTTTGGATCGATTCACCCTATTCCAATAAATGTTGTCTAGGAACCTTTCTCCCTTCAGTCCTTAGATATTTTTTTCCTCTTCTAAGTATTTGCTACTTCCACCAAGATCAGAACTCAAGTCTGTTTCAATAGAAATTACTTTTGACCTTTATTACTCACGTATGCTTGACACTGTGTGTTTCCTTACTCCTCGTGTGCCTCAGCCTCCACAAGGATACATTATCACCTCTCTCATTTTATTACCTTCCTTTTTCAAGGCTCATCCATTCGGTAAATGAGTTGTTACACTTTTCTAAAAATTTACAATTTCAATGGCAAATTTTCTGTCAATATTAATAAATATTTTCAATGGTTCTCCTCATGCAAGACTTGGATACTTTATCTGTATGTTCGGTTCATCCCGCATCGCCAGTCCTGCTTACCAAACTTGGACGAATTGAAGTCCGCATATGCTCATTCCTAACAAATTAATATATTTTTGAATCTCTCGACTATTCATAGTTTGTTAAATTGTTGAAAAATCAAACTGTCCATCATATGTAATCATTGTCTTTACCAATCGTCACTACTTTCTCACTTCAACCTTCCTAAGGGAATATTCAGGTGGAACCAGCTACTAGATAGTTTAATTAGTCTTTCGCCCCATACTCATATATTGCAAGTAATTTGCACATTAACACGGCCAAGTCCTTTCACCCAAGTTTTTTCGGCTTCAAACACCACAAGCATAGTTCACCATCTTTCGGGTCCCAACAGTTTAACTCTATCCTTTCCTGGGTGACTCTTGCCATATGTTTGGTCCTTCGTTTTCGCTTCATATCTGGGTTTTCTTCCCTTCCTATTCGCTCCGATGTTAACCCTCGTGGAGAAACTAAAAATGTTTCTATAAACCACGAGGGTTATATTTCAATTATTAATCTTTGTCAAATATTTTTTACAGATCATCTATTTATATTGTGTTTTTTCGTTGTATTCTTGGTTTGTTTCGATTTATATTTATAAAATGGATTTTTTCAATGTAAATAAAATAAATATTTTAATCAAAATAACAAATAAAATGTTGTCTGGATTGTTTCTCAAAATAAAAACGAAAAACATATTTTTTTTCTAAAACACAAAGTTAATTAATAATACTCGAAACAAAGATTGTTTTTAACACTGGATAAAAAACTTGGTTTTTAATATACAAATTTTATTTTAATCTTAATTCAACAAACTATTTATTATGGTAATGTAACCATTGTTATTAATTTATTTGCTCTTCAAAAATTAATCAAAACATGACTGTTTTATCAATAAAAATTTTAATTATTTACAACAAAATGGTGTTATTTTTTATGAAAAACACTCTATTTAAAAAGGACAACCCAATTTTATCAAATGCCATCACAAATTAAAAATACTTTAAAAAGCCTGTTTGTTGGTATTTTTATGTTTAAATTAAATACAATTGTGCAAAAAGAATTATCAATTGACAATGAAAACAAACTCATTTTGGAATTTGGATTTTATATTTAGTCAAATAAAGCATCGAAAAAATATAATTAATAATCAATTAAAATAAACTATAATAAAACCATCTTTTTATCTTTCTATTTAACTAAAAACAACAACATTTTTTTAAATTAATCTTTTTTAAGCATCTTTTTCAACTTAATAAAATGGTAAAAGGTTTTATTTTTTAAAGTAAAATATATATAATATCAAGCTATTTGTTCATTTGTGGTAAAAGAGAATTATTTTTATCTTGTTATTACAAAAATACTTTTGTAAATTTATCGACTATAAAACTGTGGAATTATTTCCAAAATAAATATCATGACTCAAATATGTTTTTTTACAATTTATATACAAATAAAAAACGCATTTCTGAACAAAAAATAAATTTATGTTTTTATCAAATTACAAGATATACAAGATATATTATATTATAATCCATAATAATCCATAATAATATATTATTATGTATATTATACATAATAATATAATATATTTTATTCAAATAAAGAAAAAAGGACATAGGGAAGAAGGATGGGAATATAGGGGAAAAAGGTAATTTGTGTGTTAGGGACGTCCTCCCGTTATCAAGGACGCCCTCCCGTGTATAAAATTATACTTTTTGTTGTGTCTATTGTGTTTTTAAAACTAATAAAAAAAATATATTTTTATTATTAATTTACTATAATTATTTCCAAAAATACATTTAATAATGGACAAACACAAAACAACAAGTACTTTTGTTACAAATTAATAGTTAAAAACTAATTCAAATTAAAATTAATTTTTTTGGGTCACTTCGAATAACTTTGCAAAGATAAGTAAATCACATAAGTCGACCTCTTCTATCTTTGATCCCTTTGTGTCGCTCTTCTTTGCACCCTGTTGTTGTGCACCAGACATGTTACCAGTTTTATTCTGTCGATATCTGTATGAAGATTGGCTTGATCTTATCCTCAGCTTCTTCTGTTTCTGTGTGTATTCATCCTTTGATGCCGATTGGTTCTTGTCGAGCCAGTCGAGTATCTCCTTGATAATTGCTTCAATTGCCGCCTTGTCGTCTGGTGAGAGCTTTGCTGCAATTTGTTCGTTGAGTGTGTTTTTCATCGAGTAACAGAAATTCTCAAGTCCATTCTTCCCCTCAATAAGTTCCTTTATCTTGTCGTCCTCTGCCTTGAACTTCTCTGCGTCTGCAACCACCTTGTTGATTGGTACCTTTGAGAGTTTTCCCTTGTCGTTTGTGATTGTGATCTTGTTCTTCTTTCCTGTTGTTTTGTCTTCAGCTGACACATTCAGAACACCTTCTCGACTGGTGCGATTGTCGACTTGAAGAGGTCGATGTTGAGTTTTTCAAAACGCGCTCTTGTGAGTGACGTGTAGAAGTCGATGCCTTCATACAACTGGTCGACTTCGATGTTTGCTGTTGCTGCCGATGACGGTGTTCGCCCTTTCACACGATGTTCTGAGTCTTCTGACAGCTCGTGCATTGCCTGAAATGTCTTTCTTGTACTTTCTCTTGAACTCGGCAATGAAGTGGTTGACCATTCTGTTATCAAAGTCTTCGCCACCAAGGTGTGTGTTGCTGTTTGTTGCCTTCACTTCAAAGACGCCATTGTCAATAGCAAGAAGTGACACATCAAATGTTCCACCACCAAGATCAAAGATCAAGACGTTCTTTTCTTTGTCGACCTTCTTGTCAAGTCCGTAAGCAATAGCAGCGGCAGTTGGCTCATTGATGATTCTGAGCACATTGATGCCTGCAATTGTGCCCGCGTCCTTTGTTGCTTGTCGCTGTGAGTCATTGAAATAGGCTGGACATGTGATGACTGCGTTGTTGACTTTCCCATTAACAAAAGCTTCTGCTGTCTCCTTCATCTTCGTCAGCACCATCGAACTGATCTCCTCTGGTGTGAACTTCTTAGTCTCTTCTTTGTATTCCATTTGAATTGGTGGCTTGTCATTGCCATCGTTGACGACAGTGAATGACCAGTGCTTCATATCCTCTTGTGTTGTTGGATCACTAAAGCGTCTTCCAACCAGTCTTTTTGCATCAAAGACTGTATTCTTCACGTTCATCGCAATCTGGTTCTTTGCTGCATCGCCAATAAGCCTCTCGCTGTCTGTGAGGCTTATTTTTAACAAGTCTCCTTCAGTTTCAAACGACTTGTTATAAATTTCCTTTAAATGGGTTATCATTGTAAGACATATTTTTCTCAAAAAGTAAACCTACTTGATTTGATAAATAAGTTTGATTTAAATAAAAGTTTTTATTATACAATTAAATTTATTATAAATTATATTATAAATTATATTATAAAATTAAATTATAATTATTTAGTATATTAAATAATTAAAATTAGTTATTGTATAATTAATTACCCATAATATTAAATTATGTATATATCTATTAATTTATAGTATATCTCTATTTGAAATAGAAGGTGAGGTTTAGAAAAAGGATGTCGGTTGATTCCTTAATCATTCCAATAGCTCTCCTTCCTGCCCGTTCACGGTGATGGGTGGGTCGTTTTATACTTTTATTCGATATTGTTGAAAATGATTTTATTATAGGAAAAACCCTTCCCGAAATATTACGGTTTTTAAGACTGTTTTATCAATAAAAAACCAACCCGAAATATTTGAGTTTTTTTGACTGTTTTATATATTAAAATATTCATTTAAACAAATCAAAATCAAAAATGGTAATTAGTTTTTTAGAGCATCCCCAACATCCATGTAAGCAACTTTCTTTTCAACGCTCATGTTTGCTCTATCAAGTTGTCCAATTTTATTAAAAGATCTTTCAACTGGGCAAGTGGTTGGACTCTTAGCATTCATCTTTTTCACAAGATTGAATAAACATGGGAATTGATTCTTTTCTTCTTGACTCATCAGAGCAAACAAGGTGTTCAAAGTTAATTTTTTGACCGGGCAACTTTTTAAGAAATCTTCTGCTTCTTTTTTGAATAAAGCCCTTATTTGCTTTCTGTGTTGAATGGCGTTTGCTCTCTTTTCTTTAACAATTTCACTACTGCTGCAATCTTCAGCGATATCTGTTGCTTCTGTTTGATCTGTATTTGTTAATCTCACTTGTTTAACAAGAGTACGTATCGCCTCAGTAGCATCAGCCCTTTCTTCCCTTTCCAACCTGTTTGCAATTTCTTCGACTTTTTTCATGTTGGCACAGTACCAATCTTGAAACTTTTGAACTTCCGC
>NW_004191720.1:7461-12442 GCF_000330505.1 Entamoeba invadens IP1
TGTTTCATTTTTCTAATTGTTCGATCTCAAACACAGTGAATTTATTCTCTTTGGTCGAATCGTTGGTATTTTGAGATTCGTTGTCGGTGGCCTGGCTATAATCAACACGTGTCACATTTCCTGTTTGAATTGTTGGATGAGTCGGAATACAGTTTGTAATAGCGGGAGTTTTTAATAAAGTTCCAGAGTCCACAATACCAGTTGAATTTTTTGAAACAACATCTTCACAATTAATAATAGGAACATCAAAACTTTTACTGATATTGTCGAGTACTTCTTGTGTCGACTCGCTGTGAATAACAGAAATATTCATTTGGAAATTTTGATAATCGATGAGTGGAAGAACACGAACAGTTTCTTCCAATCCTTTCAATAAATATTTCTTGACGTCTTCAAATGTAGTGAAACTTGTTTGTCTCAGTTGTGACTCAAGTTCATTCCTCACTTTCAATAAATCAGCACCTCTATAGATATTTGGCGAGAGGTCCATTTCATTATCAGTCAAACCACTTGACTTATTTTTTTCTTCTTCGACAAGCTGACTATTGAGCGCAATCAAATTAAATTTGTCGAAATTCTCATCAAAAAATTTAAAATTGTGAACACTTTTAAATTTGTTTGTTTCTTCGGGTTTTGCTTCCAAAGAGTGTTTCATGTATTTACGTCTATTAAACACTTTTCCACAGAAAATACAAAAATGGAAATCACGTAGACGATTTTCAGGAAGTTGTGTTTTCAATTCAAAAGTAAAGTAATTGCGGAACTCTTCAAAACGTTTGTTGATATTTGAGTCTTGCATATGTTTGTTATTTTTAAGATAATAAAGACAATAAATACAAAAAGTTATACTTTATAAATATTTATAGTATTTGTTTTAACAATAGTATTATTTTTATCATATAATTTGATTGTGTTTTCATTAAAAATTATATATTATAAATATAATAATATTTCATAAAATCAAATATATTATAAATATATGTAATTTTATTTTGGACTAAATTTACTTAGATATACTATAAATTATAAAATCATATATTATAATTTTTTATATTCAATATAACTTATAATTAGTAATAATCATATTTAGGATAAAAAGACAATTGTTAAATTTTGGTAAATAAAAAGAATAATCATGTTTTTAAAGTGGTAAATATAAGTTGAATTTGCAAATTCACCAAAATGCTCAACTTTAGTTATACACGACTTGAAAACGCATTGAAAATGAAAAAAATATGCAAAAATGTTATTTAAATATTGTGTGTGTTTTATTGTGGTATGTATGTGATTATAAACATGGTACTTCAGTTATTTTATCAAATTGTTTTAAGACTAATCTATATAAACAGACTCAATTTTATAAAAATAAGTTTATTAGTAAATTTCATTAATTATTTTATTTACTATATTACAAAATATGTTTAGATTATAAACAATTTTAATAAAACAATAAATTATGATTATGTAATAATATAATATTTAAAACAACTCAATATTATTTTTAATAATTACTAAAATAGATTTAAAACTTTTTATTTGATAAATATTATATATTAATAATAATTTTTTATTTTTATCAGTTTATTATTTTTATTAGTAAAATTATTATTAATATAATATTATTTTTTTATTAATATTTTATTGTTTTATTATTATAAAACTATATATATAATTTTAATTATTTAAATTAATATTTTAAATAATTTAAGTAAATCTAATTTTTTGGTAAGTAATAATAGTTAATTAATTATACTATTATATATCATTCTATACTTATAAATATAAAGAGTACAGACAAACTGTTTTTAATAAAAAATTATGAAACATAGTAAAATATATAATAACTTTAAGATGTAATAAAAATTCAATCATTGACTAACCAAGGCTTTTTTTTGTTATGTGTTATGGATAAATGGACTCGTTACATTTATCAAATTATGCAAGTTACGATTCTGTTTGTCGAATTGTTTTCTTTAAAACAAAAGAATGAATTAAACAACTTTAAATTGTGTTATATATTTTTTGGTCAGCCCACAGTATGTATAACTCTTGATTATCAACAAAATAATATAAACAAGTGTTCGATGTTTGAAAAATTAATTCCAAAAAGCATATATTTTTGAGTGATTTCATTATACTATATTTTAAAAAAAGTATAGTTAATAACAAATTTTATCTTAATAAATTAAATTATTATTTCATCTTTATTAAACAATTTTTAATATTATATAATATTATTAATTATAATTTATGGTTTTGTTTTGTATAGTATAAATATTATATTAATAAACCATTTATTTGTATACTATACATTTTAATATTTTATAGTTTAATTGTTAACTGTCGTTTTAAGTAGAAAAATGACCGCGGCAAAAAGTTTCCATCTGTAAAGAAAAGGTTTTGGAGATCTTAAAAACAAACAATACTATGAATTTTACTAAAACTACTTTATTTTTGGCATAAAAACAAAGAAAATATACCCCTATTTATTTTAAAATGCATTTTTGGGACAAGTTCCAAATTTTTCCCTGTTCCGTGATAGACCCTGTTTCAAATTCATTTTTATATTATAAATTTATTTAAAGCCTACTTAATCATTTTATTATATAATGCTATTATTTTAATAATTTTCAAATAATATGTTATATTGAAAATTATACTAAACTCAATAATTAATTTAGTATTATATTTTATATAAAAACAATAAAAATGTGTCATTGAAAAATGTTAAAATTTAACATTTGTAAATATTTTTTTTTAAAAAAATGTTATAATAAACAGGTTCAATGACATGTGTAAATTAATAAATATCAATTTATGCAATTGTTATTGTTGTAATTGACTACTACAATTTACAATGAAATTTAATTTGTTCGTTAATTCTGATCTTATGAGATTAATTTGAAAAGGCTTTGAGTCTATATTATTAAAAAGTCCTTTGTGTTGTAATAATATTATTTCAGAAACATTTTTCATTATTTAATTGGTTTGTAGTTGTTATTTATCGTTTGACGTTTAAATTTACAAACAGAAACAGACTACTTTAATAAGGAAGTTGCTATAATATTTTAACAACCTAAAATCCATTTCAACAACACAAATTGTTACAACTTCTTATTAAATTATACATTTTTATAAACCACATTCACATTTTACGTATTAGACAATTAAATCGATAATTGTCGCATTTGCCAAAAACTTAAAATGCAAAATACTGTCATATAATGACAAAAACTTTTAAATTCTAATTGGATGATGTATTATTTGTATCTGTAAATATACAAATTTACACCAAATTAATATTAATTTGAACATATTTTGTATTTTCAATGCTACTCAAATTACCATTTTTTACAAATACACAGCATTCTTCGGTTTATTTGTATTCGAAAATCAAAGTGTAATTTATTAAAGTTATATATATATATATATAAACTCTTTTCGAATGACTTTTTAAAAGTTCTTTATTTTAAAGAATGAAATTCACTTGTTCAAATTTGCTGTTTTTGTGTTCACACCGTTTTCTTTATCATGAAACGATTTTTTAGCAATAATAAATACATTCATTTATTTCATAAATATGTTTGAAATAAAATTTTGTTTTGTAATAACAGTTCTACTTGTATAACTAATTCATTATTTTACAAATTTTTAATTATTTAGTAAGTTTTAAGTATTTATTAATTTGCTATTTAATATTATTATTATTTTATGTTATATATCATAAAAAACAAATTTTACAAATGTAAATTAAATTAAAAGTTTTTAAAATCAAATTTTTATCATGATAAGCAAGATTTTCAAAAACTCTTTCAAAAATTGCTTGGAGATCAGTGATACCACTCATTGTTTTGATGATATGCGATAAAACCTATCAATACACACAGAAGATGGCGATACAGTAAAGAGAGCTTGTACCAATTGAAAGAGTAAAGGGAAGTCTTTTTTTAATTCTTCATAAAAACACAAAAGTGAAATTTTGAATTTGAAAGTTTTTGTTTTTCTTTTGAAAATATCAATTTCAAATGGTGTCATTATTTTCCGCTGCATCATTTTATTGTATATACTTTCTTTTTCACCAATCTTTTCTTTGAGTTTCAAAGTGAAATTTTGAATTTCCATATTTACACGATCGAAATTTGAATAATCATTTAAAATTGATTTCTTTGAATTAAAAGATTTTCCATTTAAAATTAAATCGGAAAAATAAAAGATTTTTAACAACTCATCTAACACAAAGTCGTTTCTCAGTGTGGGTATTTTCAGATTGTCATAATCATCAGATGACATATCAGATAACTCAACGTTAGCTAAAAGTTCAGCGCTTTCAAATCTTACTTTCATTCTGACACATATTATTTTCACCATTTTTTCCACAATTGATAAATTGGGTTATTAGAATTTTCCATTAAAGTGGGAAAATCACTAAGTATTTACGATTTATCTTTTTTCCAACATTTCAAAATAAAAATGAATCATTAAATCTGAATATTCCCAAAAGTCCAAAACGGTGCATCTCCTGACTTCTAAAGATTCTGTAAAATTGCTTAAATAATACAAAACGTCTTTACATGTATAAATAATTGATAATACGTTTGGATCGTTCAGTTGAAATTTCAAATAATTTAATTTTGGAATCGAAACATTTTTTGGTGTTGATGGCGTTTGTACAAATGTCAAATCATTGAGTTCAACAAACGTTTTTTTTGTAAACATTAGTATAGTCAATTTTTTGGTAAGAATGAAATATCGCAATAAAGATTCTTTGTTGTTGTCTACATATTTACATATTTCTGGAAGTTCTTTACACAAGGAACATATATCAAGATAAAGATATTGCCACCTTTCTGTAATGTATATTGGCATACGTCTCCCACTCACTTTATAGATATCCCTCATCTTGTAATAATCATGGAGTCTTTCTCCTGTGAAAAACCACGAAATAAACGCCTTTATAACGTTAAAATGAGCAAAAGAAATA
>NW_004191720.1:12542-25894 GCF_000330505.1 Entamoeba invadens IP1
TCAATTTTTAGAATCAAATATTGTCCCCCAATAGTCGCATGCTCGAACATCCGTTTTCAAGTCATCCATGTGCCTACCACAATTATCCGCGTTTTGTCTTAGAGCCGTTCTCTGATTGATTGAATATTTTACCAAAAGATGATCACTATCGTCGAACATTTCCCCAATTAATATATCAGGTGCTGTTTTTACGACTTTGGTTCCATCTTTAGTAAAATGATTCAGAATGGTCAGTTTGTTAGTAAAGTGTGAACATATCTGACATTTTCTGTTTTTCACTTCTTTAACCGAAAATTGTTTAACTCTATCCAATTATCATAATTATTAAATACAAAATCCATGAATAAATGAAACAATTTATAATCAAAAGTTCTTCCTTTTATTATCCATTTTGAAATACAATCAACAACTAAAGTTGTGTCCAAACAACAATGAAATACATCACGAGTATCAGAAAGTTCTTCTAAATCTCTTTCATAATCAAAACACCCTTCAAGATCTACAATGGGTTTTTGCAACCTCTGCATTAATGTCCGCGTTTTTTTTTGTGTCTTTTTCCAAAGATGCACTAAAATCAAAATTTGTTACAATATTTATTTGCTTTTCAAAATTGTGAAGAGTTGTTTTTTCGGACTTTTTACAATTTACATCAATTATTGGAACTTCTATACCATTTTCATTGTTTAATAAATAACTATTGGGGTTTGGTTGACATTGATCTTCATCATTTCCATATTCAACATTATCTTTTATAATTACGTCATTATTTTCAAACAAATATTCGCCTTCTTCTATGCCAACTTTCCTAGTAATTTCAGTTTTTTCTAAAATATCAAGCTTTTTTGTTTATATATGCGTTGTTTGTTTTGGTAATTGGCAAATTTTACATCATATTTAAGAGTTATCAAATGAAGATTAAACACAGTGTTGTTAAATTCGAATTCATCCATAGAATTGAATTTTTCAATAATTATTTTGGCTTCTTGGTCAGTAAAAATTGGAAATGTTTTTTTGTAAATTATAACACTTGTGTATTTTTTCTCATCGGGGTTAGCCAATTCACACACAAAAGACAAAGATAAAAATACAAAATTTTTGATTCACCAGTTGAAAAGGAATAATATAAAAACCCGTTTTTGAAAGACTTCAATTGAGATTTTATACTTTTAAACTTCATGTTTAAATTTTCTATTGTGTTTGTATTTGAAGTTTTTTCAAGATATATTTATATATAACAAACATTTAAAAATGCAAATTAACTAATAGGTATAATTATAATTAATGAATTTAAATTTTATATGTTATTTGAATTTATTACTTTTATTTAAGAATAACATAAATAAATTATCTTTTAATTTATATCGATTTTAATTGTTTTGTTTATATTTTTATTTAAATTATTAAATTTTTATTAAATTATAATTTTATTAAATAAAAAATTATTGAAATTAACTTCAATTATTATTATTAAACATATGTTTGAATAAACAGTTATTTCATTTTATGACTTGATTGTCATGTCAAAAAAATAATTCCGACAACATAATCAATGTAAAGTATTATAAACAATTGTAAAACATCTTATAAATAATAACACATATCTTCATTAATTTATTCAATTTCAATATTTATTTATCATAAAAAATATTGATAAATTGATTTGTTTTATACATTATAACTTATCAATTATAATTATTGAATATACAATTAATCAAAAATTGATAATCATAATCAAACAATTTCAATCATAAATAAATAATTGTAACAATAATATTTAGATTGATGTCATTATTAAAATTATTATTCGTGAAACATTTTAGTTGACATAACTAAAACTATAAAATGTCATACTTAATAACAAATCAAAACATGACATATTATCAAGAATAATAAAACAACATTTTAGTAAACTATGTTTTCAAATATTCAAATAACTTAGTTGTAAACATAATAAAACGTTCAAATAAATAAAAAGAAATATAATATATAATAATGTTACAACAAATGCGATTGTTGAATAAAATTTACTGTGAACAATGACTGTAAATAATATTGTTATTTCTCAAACATTAATTGTGACTTTTGTGTAATAAATGTGAAATTTTGTTGAAACAAAGATAATCAATAATTAACAAATATTACTTATTTCATTGTGTAACTGCGTCAGTATACATTTATTTATTCAAGAACTTTTTGTTTGATAAACACATATAAGAGAGATAATATATTCAATTTATTTAACTTAATCACTGTTTTATTGTTTATTATATAACAACACACAACAGTAAACACGTGTATTTAGATAACACAACAAAAATTATGATTAATTGAAATGGAGAAGCCTATTAAATATTGATTTTCAATAATTTTATAAAAATGGTTGGTGTTTTTAGTTTTACTGTTTATTGCTTCACTTATGTTTTGAAAAACAAACCAAAAACAAAAAGTGGTAACTTCATAATGTGTAAACATGTAACAGCAAACTAAAATTTTGAATGACAACACAATTATCATAAGAATAGCACAATTTACAACTTTTTAATATCCTACTTGTTGGTCACACATACATGCACATAAATTATTAGAATCAATTATATCACAATTTAAAAGTTAAACAATTTAAAAATTAAAATGATAATAATTTAATAATCTTATCAACATTTTATCAAGATAAATAATTTATTTTAAGTTTATTATTTATTTGAAAAATATAAATTTATGTAATTTATGTAAGTTAAATAATTTATCAAATATACATAATATTTTGTATATTACAACAATTTATTATATAACAACATTATTTGTTAAATAACTTAAAACACTCACTATATGTTTTCTATTTAATTATAAACAAACAAAGTAAAACATTTATTATTATAAAACTCTATCCATCATTTTAAAACAAATAACATTTTTAAAAATTTAATAATAAGCTGAAAACCCCAATTTATATTAAAATAAATGATATTAAAACAAGAAAATGTTTTAAAATAATTATTATTATGGCAATGATTGTATTTGTTAAATAAAATTTTGTAGTTTTTTGTGAAAAACGGAAATATTTAACATAAAAGTTTCAGTTTTAAACGAAAAAAACTATTTTTTTAAATAAATTAATATTATTCTTTCCTGTGTTTTTTATTTTAAATTTAATCATAAATTTAATTTAATTGATCATGCCAAAATAATTTAGAATTGGTTAATACAACAGAATTATCAATGACACAACTATAAAATAATCAAACAAATGTTGTGAATATTTTTACGTGGAATGTTATTAAAACCAAACAATATATAAATTATTGTATATATTTTTTGAAATGAAAAGAAATTGTAAACTTTTATAACCATTTTTTGTAAAATCTGTTCATTGAAATATTAATACAGTAATTCACGAAGCAGTGTTAATGTTCATTTCAAAAATTACTCAATAACTAAAATGTTTGGTAGAAAAACAAATATAAAAACAATGAGTTGTATAATGTTAGTATGTGATAAAGTGGTTCTTTAACACAAATTGTTTTTAACAAAAGTGATAAAATAAAATTGGAATCCCCAAATATTACACATTTGAATTTTTAATTTTATACAATAATTAAAAACATTTCGTGTTTTTTTAGAATATAAATAATTGTTATAATTTTATGCTCTTCGACTAATTAATATAAAAACAATAAATTGTCAACAGTGTAAAGAACAATATAATTAAAGCCTTTTAATTTAAATTTGACGTGTGTTATATAAGTAAAATTATGAAAAATGTAATGGAATTGGGAGACGATAAACTGGTAAGTTGTTTAGTGAAAAATTAAGATAAATAAAATTTAAAGAAAGACCGTTTACATTTTTATTTTGACAATAAGAATAAGATTTTTGATTAGTTGAATTGGCAATAATCGAAAATAACAAAAACCTGACTTATATTTGCTGTTGTAGTCTTTGGGGTAATTAAGATTATGATTAAAAATGAAAAAACATATTGTCTTAAATTATAACTTTAATCGTTTAATATAACATTATTATATATTTATATATTTTTGTTCTTATAATTTGCAAAATTATTTACATTTAAAAACAATCTTCAAAAATATATTTAATCAATTAGCATACAATAATTTTATATATAAACAATATTTTAAAACATAAACAATACATAAATAATTATGTATAAATAATGCATTATTTATAATATATTTATAAATAAATTAAAATTTGTATACAATTATAATTATTGTGTTATTTGCATGTAACCTTTATATTATAACTTTTACATGTGGTTAAAGCAATATATGCATTTTAAAATGAAATTAATTTTATCGTGTTTTATCATTATTTTTACATTACTTATTTAATTATTTTTGTTGAAATTTTTATGCAAGTTGTATATTTTTTTCTTTATTGTTTTTATTATAATTTTCGTATAATTTTAGGAATGGATAACAATTTAAAAATTTTAATAACTCATCAATTAAAAAAATAAAGGTAGCAATATTTTTATTCTCATTTTTAATAATATTCGAACAATAATTGGTTTTAATGTTTCTAAGTTAACATTTACTTTATAATATAACGTGGTTATATTTTTGAGTATTAAACATGTAACAACAAATTATTAACAAAAACTAAAACATATATTTTATAATATAAAGAATATAACAATATATGGTTTTTTGGTTATTACTTTTAACTCTTATTTTTAATTATGTGATATAAATATTATTTTAGCATTTTTAAAAGTGAAATAAAAGAACTTTGAAATCTTGATGATAATTCCAAATGAAATGAACAGTCTCAGAAAATAGCCATTTTACACATAAATAGTTATTCACAAATTAATATTCAATTTATGTTGGTATTTTTATTGATATTAATCAAACTTCCCTGTTTTTAAATCTACACGTTATTGTTACTGTTGGTCAATATTTTTAAAATACATACAATTTTTGAATTGCATTCAAAGTTAATTAATAACACAAGTGCAATTGATTAAATTTGACAACAATCGTTGAAACAATAAATAAGTTTATGTTCGACAAAATCGATTGTGTTGTTCTTTTTATTTTAGTTTATTGTTTAATACCAAAAAATCAACACAAAATTGTTTAGTTAATCACATCATTTATAAATTGTGATATCTCAATTGTTTTGTAACCTGGATATTGTTATAACCAACTTTATCCAGATACAAAAACAATAATTATATACTGTAAAGAGCACCAGAAAACTGTCGTACACATTGTTTTATGGTATTTTTCTGTATAAAGTCGGGTTTTTATTTTTTCAAAACCCAATTCTTTTCCTGATTATTAAGTCAAATTTATATATGAAAAAATATTCCCGATTTTTTGGTTTGTTTGATACTAAAAACACAAGTGTACGACAATTTTCTTGCTGTACGACTATTTTCTGTTGGTCTTTATATGTAATATTCTAAAAAATAAATATACATTCTCAAACGTGGACATTCATCAATTTACAACACTTATTCTAAGTTTTCATTTGTACTTGAATAATTAAATTATATACAATTTAATAAAATTACTCTTTGTTTTGAAATACTACATATTCCAAAAAGATGCTATTTATTTGAAATGAAAATAAGTACAATAAATGTACAATTAAACGTTTTTAAACATGTCCTATGTCTTGTAAACTGATTAATTGTTATAATAATATAACAATAAATAAATAAACAATAAAGATAATTTATAACAAAAATTAAAATTGTTTTATAATTCTGCTTTGAAAAACATCTTCAATATTTTAAAAACAAATTTTCTTGAAGACCCGCAATTGTAGCCTATTTCAGCTAAAAACCATGATTAAATCAATTTTTAGCTCTTCGGCGAATTTTATTGTTTTTTACCAAAAATATTTTTAAGATCTTTTTATTTAGAGACGATCTTTTTAATTTTACTTTGAAGTTTTTTTTGAGTTTATTTTTATTTCTATTATTATTGATTTTTTTAAAACTATATAATTATTGTAAATATATTATTTTAGAGAAATCATTGTAATCTTTTGTTTTTTGAAAAATAAAATGATTTTTATTATATTGATATAATTCATAATCTTTTGTGGTATAAAAATATCAAATTTGATCATTTTTCAGTCATTTATTTCCCAATTAATCAATTGTGGTCACGAATAAAATAAATGAATAATTTATTTATATATATTAAAAAAATATAGTTTATTGTTAATTTTTTAAATGTTGATATAGCAATGTTTTTTACTTTTTATGGTTAAAAAAATAACATTTGTCTTATTTTAAATATTAATTATAACTTTAATATTATTAAGGTAGTGTTTTTTGTTGTATTTATACAAAAACCAAAACAAAATCCAACATTTTGAATATATTTTTAGCATTATTTAAAGGCAATTATTTTACGTATAAAACCGGGACAAACTTTTTCATTATTTTTTAACACATTTTTGGGATAAAAACCAATTCAAAAACTCCAAACTCGGCATTTTTTTGGGTTGCGACTCCATAACTAAGACATACACAACAATAACAACATTTATTTGGGTTTTAATTAATATGAAATGTAAAATAGATATTATTATTTATCGGAATTATTATATTAATATATTTTAAGAATTTTATATGAAAACTATCTTATATAATAAATATAAATTAATTATAAACAATATACAGTATAATCTGGGTTTAATTAAATAATCGGGTTTGATTCATTCTAAATAATTAAACCCGAAGTAAGAAAAAATAATAAAAACGACACTTTTGAGTTTTATAATCATAGTTTTATTTTTTTGTTTAAATTTATGTGAAATAATTGGGTTTTCACCCAAATTAATCAGAATATTTGTTTTTGAATAAAAATGCATTATTTTTGTTTCTAGATCTATTTTTCGCTACTATAATATTATAAATTACTTATTATAAAATAATGAATAAATAAAAACGAACATAATAAACTCTAGTTTTATTCGTTTTTATTTATTTAAACACACTTATTTCCAACACCACCTTAACAAAGTATTTGCCGCGAGTGTTTTTTGAAGGAAGTCCACCTTTAAGTCACTGTTTGTGCGTCCCCATGTCACCACTTTCCTCCTCCGTACTGTTTGGACGCGGATGTGGTTCCCTTTTCAAACGGGGCGTTCATTGGGATCCGCGCCAAGGAGGACATTGAAAGTATGTGGAACGGGTGCACAAACAGACCGCCTGTGCCTTCTTTTCGATTATTGTCTCACGCAGTTTCCACTGTTTCGAGGTGAATTATCGACACATTTTTAATTCGGGAACCAGACCAAATATTATCCCAAGCTCCCATTTACTATAATTTTAATTAAAATATTATATTAAATAGTTAAAAAAAACTTTATTTTTAGAGACGATGAAAAAGTTTTTACCATCATCATTTTTTTGATTGAATCAAATAATTATTAAATAATTATAACTATGAAACTACCGAAAGTTGATTCCGTCAATTATTTTTGTTTTAAAAATCATTCAAAATAATTTTCTTGAAAAAAGTGGAATTAAACTAAGGTTGACGGAAAAAAAAGTAAAATTTATTTTACCTATTCCAGTATAAAGTATAAAATTTTACCTTTTTACCAAAAAATACTAAAAAATAAAAATAAAAAGTTCGTAAAAATGTTTATTTATAAAACTTAAAAACCTTGATGTCTTTTGGAAAGCAAAGAAAAAAAATCTGCATTTTCAAATTAATTACTTTATAAAAAAATCATCATTATTAACAAACATTTTATCAAATGGACATTTATATAAAACAAACACAAAGTAATTTTATTGAGTAATTTACATCGTCCACAACGTTTGGTGGTTGTTTATAAAAACAAACAATATATTAATGATATGTTGTCAAATTCATTTGTAATTTGTTCAGATTATATCACAAGCATTTTTTATAAATAATTTAAAAACTTGTTAATTTTTATTGAAAACATAATGTTGTAATAATTATAAATGATGTATTATATGATATTATGTGCTCTGATATTGTTTTATTAAACCGTGTATTTTTAAAACAACAAATAGATAATTAATTTGATTGATTACACATCAAAAAATATTTCAACATGATAACTGAATTTAAATTTAATTCTATCAATATCAGAAAGAAATGATAATATTTCCAACTCTTAATTATCTATTAGTTGCAAATTCAACAAAAAAACGATGTCTATTAACATCGTTGATAAGCAACGACGTTAATACATACAAGATAATTTAAAAACAAGAACTTCAAGTTTTTAAAAATACTGATTTTATCATATGATTAAAAGATATATACAAATTTAAAGATTGTGTAAATTGGCTTTAAATTGATTCTTTGTTTGTCTAATGATTATATAAATTTAACATGAATTTTTATATTTGTTGTTTGTTACAAAATTGAAAAATTATACATAACAATCGTTTTTGCTTTTCAAAATACATTAAATGACAAAATAAATTTTTGATTTCATTATTAGTTTATAGACTAAATAAAAAACCAAAAATGTATTATTATTTGAAAAAAGGTGCAGAAAAAACGGCTGGATCTAAAAGATCCACCAAGGTAAAATTTATACTTTTATACCAAAATGAAAAATTTCATGGTAAAATAATTTTACGTCAACCTTAAATTAAACCCGATAATTCCAAAATATTTTAAGAGAATTAAACCCGGATTATACTGTATATTTTTGTAATAAATACAATAATACAAATTGATTTTTTTGTTAACGGGTTTTAAATAAATATTCAACAAAAGTTTAAATGACTTGAAATTTTGTTGAAAAATAAAGGCGAAAAGGGCGAATTATTGAAAAGGCATTTTTTAAAAGGGCTAATTTTCCTAAACCCGTTTTAAAGATGAAAGTAAAGCAATAAACAGTAGAACTTTATACACCAACTATTATAATTAAATTATTGATAATTGGCATTTAATAAGTGCCATATTTACAACTTTATTGCAAGTGTTGTGGTGTTATCGAAATAAATATGTTTACTATTGAGTGTTGTAATATGAAAAATAATAAAACAATAGTCAAGAACAATAATTGTATATAATATCTCACTCAGTAGTATTTATAAACAAAAAGATTTTGAATGAAAAATGAAGATATTTAAGTAGTTACACAATTAAATAAATAATAATTGTTTTTATTAATTTTTTCTTTTCAACAAAATATCAAACCAATTAGACCAAAAATTATATATAACATTTAAAAAACAATGTCATTAACAGTTATTATTCAACTGTTATTTTTATTTAACAATTACAGTTATATAAAAATATCATATATCTGTTATCTATTTATTTATTCGTTCAATCGTGTTGATAACTTTGTTATGTGAATATTCGAAAACACTTTATTTTTAAATTTAATTAATTTGTATTTTTCTGCTTATCAATAAATTATTTTCGTCTTATATATCTAATATTTAGATATTAATATACTAAATTTTTATATAAAAACCAGCGTTTATTACCAAAAAACGTGTGGTATTGACAAAATTAATTGTTGTTACTGCCACATTAATAATACATTTACTATATATTTTCCTATTTTTTGGTTTAAATATGTTGAATCTGTAAAATACACACAATTGTTATTTTCATTTTTAACCTTTTATGTGATTCATCGAAGTTATCATTTAACATTCAAAACAACATAATATGTATTATTTGAAATGTATTGTATAACCAATGTGTTACACTCTTTTGTTGATTTTTGTTATTTACCCGAAGCAAGTGCCGCTCAATAGATAAAACCATTTGGGTTAATTTGACGCGATTTAAATAGTTTATATTAAAATATGAATTCAGTTGGCAAACAACTTACAAGATGATTATTATGACTTATTTTATGGTTTAGAATAATTATGTTTTCAAAAACCAAAAAATACTATTTAATAATAGTTTTTAAATATTTGAATGGTAAAAAATAATGACGCCTGAGTTAAACAATATATATGTGATTTCGATTATTAAAGTTAGTCCCTTAATGCCCAAGTAAATTTGTAGTTATGCGTTAAATGGGCCGTTTTGTATCACGACGATTCAATTCAAATTGAATCGAAATTATTTTTTATTTTTGAAAAAAAACAGAAAAAAAAAAGAAAAAGAAACTAAAAAGACCCATTTTTGTTACATTTTATATATATTTGTTTGTAAAAAACAATAATTATGATAAAAAAACAAAAAAGTTGCTGCCTTCTCCACCCACTTTATATACATTTTTTTAAATAAATACTCACTGTTTATTATTATTTATTTTTTAACCATTATCATGAACCATTTAAGTCGAACTATTTTATTTAATGCAATTTTGTTTAACTGTATTACCCATTTATAACTAAAATTATAATCAAATGTTAATCATTCTAAAACAAGAACATAACACAGAGAGCAAATATCGCAAATATTTTGAATGAACCATCATTAATGTGTGAACTTTCACAAACTGAAGAACTTCCACTAATTGAAGAACAATCAAAAACAGAAGAACTTTCAGATACAGTCGGATTCCCAATATAAACAACATATGATCCCGAATTTTCCATGCATTTGTTTAGGTCGTATAATCCAGGAATAAAATCAGGATCAGCATCCCCGTGCAGTCTTCTGTGTTGTACGCTGTTAGTGTGAGTTTTTCATTTGCAATTTCTGCTTTAGTTGAAGAAAACGCCGAATTCTTAGAACATTGTTTATATAGATATTCCAATGGGTAAGCATCATTGTCATTGAATGTGCAATCAACGTTGGTAAGATAATTATAGATAATATAATAATGCTCAGGCAATTCATCTTGTAACAATTCATTATTATTATCAAGTGGTTTAGTAGAAGAATATGTTAAATCATTACAACCTGAAGAAGATGTGTAATATTTAATTTGGTTGACATCTTCTTCATATTTGATATATGTGCCATCTGAATAAAAATAGCACTGTCCAATAAAATAAACTGAATCAAAATCATCACCAAATTGTATATAATATTTAGATAAAGCCAATGTGATGAGAAGATGAAGAACAAACATTTGGAAAATGTAGTGAATGATGTGTATTAAATACAAAAATTATTCGTTTTTTTTATTAATGAGTGTTTATTGTTTATTGTTCACCGTCAAAAACCATTAAAAATTTAAAATTACACAGAAAAATACACTATTCATTTGTATTTTTTTGTTTTATAGTTTAATTTAAATAATATTATTATTTTCAATTTAGATACAAAAACAGTGTTCCAAAAATATACACTAAAAAATATTGATTTTTTAAAGTAATATGGTACTTTTTTCTTGAAAATGGTAAAAATGTTGACTTTTTAAATATATATATTTTCAAAAACAAAATATATATATCACAGGGGGCTAAAAAAACTGCTTTAGTCTTTTTAACTGCTTCCAATGGATTTTATAGATTTAAATAATATTAATATAATAAAATGTATAGTACTGTTTACCATAAAAACTGAATATGCCTCGTGGAGACTTTTTCTGTCCGAGGTGGTAATTTGTATCATACTTTTTATTATAATGTTATTAGTTATAACTATTAAATTGATAGGAAGCGGTCAAAAAGACAAAAGCAATTTTTTATCCTCACTGTAAAACAATTTGATAAACAACATTTCTAAGAAAATATGAAATTTTGGTGTTTCTTCTTTTTTACACTTTTTAGGTTTCATGTGTTGTATTGATTTAAAAAAGCTTTCGTTCTTTTTGACATATAAATTTATTGTTTTAATGCTTTTTAATAAAACAAGCAGTTAAAACCTGTCATTTAAATACCGAGTTCAATTTTATGTTGATTTATGAACTAATTCTACTTTTTGTTATTGTTTTTGTTATTGTTGAAAAATAGAGTTTCTTTTTTGTTGTGAGTAAAAAACAAAGAAAAAAGTTGCACACTTATTCAGAATGACTTTTATTTAAATATTGTTTTATTATATAATAAACAATATAATTTGATTGTTATTTAATTATAGTACTGAAATATGTACCACGTTATTGAGGTATGTCAACATAGTTTATAAAGAGAATCTAAACAGTTAATTTACAAATGCAAATTTTTGTGAAGACACAAACAGGTAAGATAATCACATTGGAAGTTGAGCCAAACGATTCTGTTGATGTTATTAAGGCTAAAATTCGAGAAATAGAAGGTATTCCACGAGATCAACAGCGAATTATCTTTGTTGACAAACAGCTTGTAAAGGGAAAACCACTTTCCGACTACAACATCCAGAATCAGTCAACACTTCGCCTTGTTTTGAGATTGAGAGGGGATTAAAGCATTTTGCCTCTTTACGTTCGTCTTGCTTATTAATTCATTTTACGTATTAACACTTAAATGGCTTAAAGAAATTTTTTTGAAGGCAAGGAAAAAAAAAGACATAGACGCCAATTTAAAAAAAGTACTTAAAACAACCCATGTCCCTTTTGGGACATAATCTTACTCAAAAAAAGTATAAATGTTAACTCGATTATATAAGATTTTGCATTATTTTTTCAAAAAATACACTTTTCTCTCAAATTCTTTGATAACGATTATACCATACTCATTTCTATTATTTATTACTATGTATCACTTGTGTCGGTTTTCATTCAAACCAACGTGTATACATAGTGACATTATCATACTCAAACATACTTATTTGATTCTCAAATTAATTAATGTTCTAACTTTATTTTTTCAGTTGCCAAATGATAATCATTTAAAAAAAAATTCAGAATAAAAATATATTTTTAAAAGTCACTTATTTTAGAAACTATTATTTTTTCTTGGGGTTTTTGCATTTTGGGCACAAGAAAAGTGAGTGTTTAGTGCACACTGGAAGACCACAAGATTCACATATTCTTTTTGTTCGAGCCTTTTCAACTTTCTTGCAAAAAGCACAAAATCTCTTTTGGCAACTGTTAGTGATTTTTTCTTTGGAATTTGTTATTTTTTTGTTTTTCCCAACAACGTCTTCCCACCATTTTTGAAGTCCACACTCAACAAACAGCTGTCTTTTTTCTTCTCCTTTTTTCATCCCTCGATCAAGCCTTCTTTTAACGTAATTCTCACACATTTGTTCAGACAATTTAATTAAAAAATCAAAATGAGACATTTTTGTTTTTTCAAACATGGCATAGGCATTAGTGCAGCAACAATCCAGGATATTTTGAACAATTGCCAAATTGTATCTTCTCGTTTTCATTTTGCACGAATACTCTTGGCAAAGTTGATCAAAAGTATCAACTGGAGTTTTTGTATAATTGTAAGCCACATTTATTGAAGATTTTCCACTTCGAATGTCAATCAATGGAATTTGAATTTTATTGGTAACAATAATGACAGTTTTGCTTTTGTTTGGGTT
>NW_004191720.1:25994-63394 GCF_000330505.1 Entamoeba invadens IP1
TCACTCCTGCATTACCGTGACACTTGTAAAATAATTGTCACTCTGAAGTAAAAATTCTTTTTTTGGGAGGTTTTGTACTAATTTTAGAACAATTGATTCTCCATGACTCAACCCGTTTTTTTCCTCGAGTTTTCCCTCATATAATGTCATTCCGATGCACATTTTTTTGTCATAAAGACACAAACAGTAAAATTTTAAGCCGTGTTTTGTGGGTTTGGCTGGGCAGTACTGAATACCATGACAACGGCCTTTAAAACCAAACATTCGCTCATCTATACATATCAGGGATCCGGGGTCGCATATTGCCGTGATATTTCGGGAAAAAATATCAAAAATTTCTTTTGTTGCTGAAAAATTGGTTTTTTCCCTTTTTTGATCTCTTTCATTTTTTTGTCGCACCGGAAACATCGAAACAATTCTTTGAATCTTTCTCGCTTCATGCCTATTCTTAAAAATATAATCCCGAATTTGTGGCTCCAAAGGCGATCAACGTTTCCCCTTCTTTGGTTTGCCCCAATATAAATCAAAATGCCAAGAAAACATTCAATTTCTTCGAAATCAGTTGGGATCCATTTCCCGTTAATTAGTTCTTCTGCCTTTTCATTTGTACCTTCAACAATTAATTCAATCGTTTCATTTGAAAACATTTTTCTAAAACATTCCAAAGGAGATTTGAAATCTTCAGAAAAAACGGTTTTCGAAAAATTTTCTTTTTCACAAAACTTTTGAAAATCAAAAATCCCAAGTTTTGGTTCGATTTTTGGCCATCCATCCAAATAATCATCTTTTTCTTCAAAAAAATATTCTTCTTCTTCATTTTCTATTTTTTGATCATATTCTTCAACATGATTTTCACAAAAAATGGATCATTACTTTCGTCATCACTTGATATTAAACAATCATCTTGTTGGTATTCACACTCCATGAATTGAAAAAAAGAACAAAAAGGCAATAAAAAAATAATGGTAAAATTTTGTTTATGTATGTCCATTAAGGAAAGGTTCAGCCAATTAAGTGTTAATTATTTATTTCACAATACGTATCATTTGTTGTGAATTGTGTTGGATTGTATTTTTAAATGCTAAATGTTTAAATTGTATTATAATTATAATAAAAGTGCATTTGCCGGGACTCGAACCCGGATCTCCACCTTGGAAGGGTGGAATTCTGCCCTTAGACCACAAATGCTTCTTATTATTTTAAATGATTAAAAGTGATATAACCAATGTGTTTATAAATAACAAGTAATGAAGAATATAAACCCAATTAAAGTAGAGTTAGAAGTCATTCAAGGTATTTTATTTGAAATATTATAAATAAATAATAAGAGTATTGAAATGAGTGATGTAGTTAGTAGAGCAAGAGTGGCCGAGTGGTCCAAGGCGCTCGTTTCAGGTACGAGTCTTTTCGAAGGCGTGAGTTCGAACCTCACCTCTTGCATTTTGTCAATTATATTATTAATAAAATCTAAATTGATTGTGTTTAAAATAATTAATGTATTTAAAATAATAAAATATATAATTTTATATCAAAACTTAAAATCTAATTGTTTCATGTTTGTATAAAAACCCACATTATTTAAATTTATGTTTTTCTAAATTATTTTAAATGTGAAGACCACCTTATTTTATGTTAATTTTACAAATTTGTGTTTTAATTTAAAAAACACTAAAATACATTTAGAAATATAAGAAAAGATATTTGAGTTAGATAAGCAAAGCTAACAATGCTGCAACCATAACCACAAATGCCATATTTGTCCCACTTGAGTATATAAAATAAGTTGTATCTTCTAATATGCATTTATCAACTGGTTTTGTAACAGTTTTTGATGGTTCTCCTTTACAATCTGGCACTTTGTCGTAGGTCAACACCAAAACACTGTCTGAAGTTGCTTGTCTTTTGACAGAAGAAGTATCAGTCAATTTTACACAACCTTCTTTGAAATATTTTTCCATTGGAAAAGCTTCTGTAAGTTTTAAGGCGCATTCTTTTTTATCAGAATAATCAAAAGCCATTGCAGAATACAAAGGAATTCCACTTTGAATTGTCAAATCTTTACCGATATCTATAGTTGGTACTTCAGACCAAGTTTTACAATCTTGTGATTCGTAAGCTTTGATAGTTGAGCCCTCAATTTCAACTTTGTTGTAAAAATCGTCTCCGGAGTAATAACACCTTCCAGTGCGGTAAGCATAATTGTCTTCGGTGTCTCGACCTATGACATATTTTGACAATGAATAAGATAACAAGAAGAGAACAACGAACATTTGAATTGTTTTTCACATTCAGAAAGTTCTTGATATAAAAACAATTTGACTTCTTTATGAGAATATTTTTCAAACAAATTTCATGCCTTTTGGAAATTACTTTTGAAATTACGAGTAACACAAACACTAAGTTATTTAACAACTTTTGAAAATATATTTTTTTTCAACAATCATATTTGTTAGTTTTTTGAAAGACAATAAATTAAATAATAATAAAAATTATTATATATTATAACATTTGTTATTAATTATAATTTTTGTTAATAAAACATATTTAAAAAGTAATTTTAATAATAAAATTGAACAATTTATTTATTTAAATATGATATCATTGATCATGAATTTTAAATAAAAAAAATTTTTGACTTGTTATAATAAAACACGTTAAAATTTAATTAACAAATTTTATGTTTCTTAAAAAATGTTCTCAAAAAAAATCTCAAATATTAAAATGATATACTTTTGATTTAATTCAATTCTCTCGTTGGATTAACCTAGTTTTCCACATTTAAAACTAAATGTATTTTTATAATAGAAATGCATAAAAGTGTTATTGTTAAAATATTTTTTTTTTCAAATTTATTTACTAATTCAAATTAACAATTAGTCATTTTCATTTTACTCAAAACAGTATATAAATTACTACTCGATTAAATAACATCCATCTTAAATATTTCCCATTACTTGGCCAAGTATTAATTCAAATAACTATCTGTTTCTAAATTTTTTTGTTTACAAAAGTCGGCTTTAAGCTCGCCGCTAGATCTAAAAGAACTAAATGAACATAAATTTAAGACCACTTTAATGACGTGGCAAATAACAAAGAAATTTGGTGGTCTTAAATTTATGTTTAAATTTAAATAACAGAAAAAATAACACTTTGTCACGTGATAGACCCTGGTCAGATAGAAAGTTGTTTCAAATCTGACAAATTAATCAACAAAAAAATAAATATTAAATAAAAATCATAATTTATTTGAAACGATCAATAATTATTATTCATATTGTTCTATTTATTTAACAGTTTTGTGTTTATTTTATAACACAACAACAAAAGCATTATCTTAGTTTTTAATTATGTTAATTATTGCTCCTTTGTACATCAACTTTAATAAATTTATATTTATGACAACTATTATTTTGTAACGCAAAAAAATTAATAGTTTATTTTCTGTCTTAGCCTTTTTTCAATCTATGAGCTTTTGTTATATTTTTTATTAATATGGAATATGAATGCATTTAATACAATATCCTTGATTAATTATTATAAAAAAGCATAGAAACATGTTTCGTAAACAACAACCACGTTTTCACTTGTTCATACAACAAAAAAAAAATTATTGTTTAATATAACATCGTTTGTTTATAACGTGAAGCATTCATATTACATAATAGTACAATTATGATTTGATAACTAATAATCATATACATTTTTTATATTATAATTTAGATATAGCAATACACCAACAAAATAATTCTTTACCAAAAAAACAAAATTTAAAAACTTTCAATTTATAATTTAATATATGGGTAATTTTGATTAGTGTTTATAAAATGTAAATAAATACAATTTTTGGCTTTAATTTATCTATCGGGATATTGTATTACAAAAAGTTCAATATATAGAGACACAACCGTAATTAAATAGACAAATAATAATTTAAATTCATTACGAATTTTATCTGGGTATATATTTTTTAATAATTGTTTTTTAAATAATAAAATAATAAAGTTTTTTTTAGTTGTTAATAGAAGAACATAACAAAAATTGAAAACATAAAATGTTTAAATTAGAGGTATTTGATACCAGTTGGTACGATGGGTTCTGAAGTAACACCACAGGTATTACCTTCCATCGCCATCAAGATGTAGCCACTTTCGCCCCAGTTTGTTCCCCAAGAGTTCTTCACTATCCAATATTCTTCACCATTTAACTTTCCATACCCTACTGCTGCTATTTCATGGTTTAAACTGAAAAGAGAAGTTTTACACTTTGTGTCATGATACACTCCACTCTTGTACAATGAGAACATAGGAGAAGAGGCATCTATCGAAACATCGACAACTCCATCTACAAGTGCACTTTTAAGCGCGTCATTATCCTTTCTGGTTATATATTTGTATCCTTCAATTGTTGCAAATTTCTTTGTTAGATCAACTCCACAATTTCCTTCTGTGGCAGTGTATGGGTAGTCCTTCTCTTGTACAACGCCGTTTTCCTTGATGTAGTCATAAACAATAGATCCTGTTCCTCCATTGCAACCATTATTGGCAGAACATCTCATTATTTGTTCTTCAGAAAGGTCAAGTGTGTTTTCATTACCACCCAAGAAAAGAAGTCTTCCTTCTAAGGAAGCAAGAGCACCAAATGAATAACAACTTCCACACGATTTTTGGTCTCTTACCTTCGTAACTTTACCTTGTTGCCTCAAATCGAGTGATTCTGGGAACATTTTAAGTGCCTCTTTTGAATGTGGTTCAAAATAACTTTCTTTTATATTGGGTTTGTGAGATAGAGTCGAGAGATATTCTTGGTGTGTATGTGCAGCAAAAGGACCATCAACCCCAAGCTTAAATTTGTTAAGTTTGTTGAATTCATCAACAAATCTAGCATTTTGAACAAATATAGCGCGACGTCTGAGTGATTCAACAGCCGAAAAACTTTTATTGAATTTGATTAACCAACTATCAAAATCAAATGCACTTGAGATAACAAGAATGCAAAACAGATGGAACATATGTAATTGAAAGTTTGGACGCCTTTTTATGGTATTATTTGAGAAAAAGCAATCAAACTGAAAAAGTCAAAGCGCTGTGAATAAAGGTATGTTTTATTTTTTAATCCATATATTTTGTTAAATTTAGAAATTAATTTAAGTTTGATGTTCAACCTTGTTATTTAAAACCATATATATTTATTGGTACTATTCACAAATATAAAAAATAATTAAAAATTGTTAATATGTTTAGAAACATCATACATGTGTTTACTTTTTTATTGTCAGAAGAAATTTCCTTTTTACTTTCCTTTTCGTTTAATACTTTTGTCAATTGTATACAAATTAAAATAATATTATTTTTATTATAACCCATGGATGGTGTTAAAATAACACATTTAAAATTATTTATAACTTTTTTCAGAAAACATGAAAACGTTTCACGTCTTTAAAAAACTTTAATAACAAAGAATAACATTGAAATCAATGATTACAAAACATTTTGTACAAAAACCAAAAAAAACTATTTTGTTAGAGTGATTGAAAAATACATTGAAAAATCGGGAATTAATACCAAATCAACAAAAATGATTATAAAAAACATGAAATTATAATATAAAATTAAATAGAAAAACAAACTCAAATTAATAGAAATAAATATAATGAACATCAACACAATCGATGCATATGCAAGGTTTTTAAGTGGTTCCGTTTTTGGGTATATCGGTATTATTGAGACGAGACAGTTGCTATTTGGTATTGACAATTCTGTGTTAAAAAAACACATTTTCAATGTATTGATCAATAATTATTTAACATTTGTACCAATATTTGGGTATGATCATTTTGTCTTATTTGTCATTGATTATCATAATCGTCGTGCAATTTTGTTTAATTCTTTAAATGATTATCATGATGCATTTTATTTGTCAGTTGGGGTTGATATTCTTGAATTGTTTGGATTTGGATTTGATATTTATTTAGCAAGAGGAATTTCAAGACAAAATGACAGTGTTTCATGTGGTCTTTTTGTATGTCATTATATTGCATTAATTGTGCAATTTGATAATTGTAGGGAAGCAATGAAAGTTTATCCACACAATTTAGAATTAATAAAAAGGTTGGCTATTTTGGTTGAAACACACAGTCCACATTTAACTATACAAATGAAATATCATTTTCCCCAAATAATCAACAGTGAAGACAAATACATAATTCACTCTAATCCTTTTAAAATAATGCAATCTCAACACAAAATTCAAAAGTGCACACCAAAAAGTGATACTGAAAACACCGATATTGGAAGAGGGGATAAACGTGTCAAGAAAGACACCAAGAAAAGTCTTAAACTCAAACATGATGAAATAGTATCTCAAAAACAATTGAATGACACCGAAAATAAGAACGTGTTTAATCTATTAGAATTTAAAAATGTACACAATGAATGTAACTGTGAACCTAAACGGAATAGTCACATCACAGATTTTTTCTTAAATATGAATATTGAAGAAGTTGTTGACTACTTTATTCCAACACATTTGTTAACTGATATACAACTCTACACAAATACATACGGTCATTACTGTGTATTTATTAACAATCTCGATGATAAAAAGAAAAAACAATCTTGGAACAACGTTGAATTGTCAGATATTAAAGCCTTTGTTGGAATAAGCTTGATACAAGGTATTTATCGAGAAACAAAAATTAGTCAACGAGAAGTCTGGTATGGAATCAACAGCAGAGAAATATATCGAGCAACCTTTTCTCTCAAAAGGTATAAAGAGCTTTTGAGATGTCTCCGTTTTGATGACATTATTAACCGAGCTTTAAAACCTAAAGAGATATCAAAAGAAAATTGGAATGTGTTTATTAACAACGAAAGTGTTATACGAGAACAATTATATGAACAACAAAGAAGAATGGAACCTGCAAGTTCAGAAGAAACGTCATCTGATGAAATTTCCGAATCAAGTGAAACATCTACTTCAAGCCAAACAGACACGGAAACTCTGAGTAGTGATAACTCGGAATCATCAGAAGACGCTAAAAATGATACAACTTCGAACTCTGAACACCAAAGTGTATCTCAATGTTCATTATTTTTTGAACAAGATTTGATTTACAATGGTGATGATTGGGATAATTATTATAAAATTAAGAAAATCGTAGAAGTTTTTAGAGATCGTTTTGTATCTTTGGGAGGTCAATTGTCATATCATCAGAATTATCTGTAGATGAAAACCTGTCTCGTTTTTTTGGAAAATATCAAAACAAAATGAAAATGCCAAACAAACCCGCCAAATCCGGTTTCAAATTTTATCTACTTGTTGATCCAACGAATAACACTATTTTGAATATATTTCTTTATAGAGGAAGCAACAATGGAAAAACAGTTGAATGTTTGGGACAAAGCAGTAATAGAATTGGTAAAGCCTTTTCGAGAAAAAACATTCACTGTTTACACCGATCGTTTTTTTACTTCCATTGAACTTGGTAAAATACTTCAATTGGAAACAAATGGAGCAATTGGTATTGTAGGTACAATTAAAGCAAATAGAAAAGAAGTTCCCAAAATTCTTAAAACAAAAGAAAAAAGAGAAAATGGGTCTCTAATAATTGGCCAAACCGAAGAGGGGTTTACTTTAAGTAGCCTTATCGAACACAACAAAAATGTGTTAATTCTGTCAACACCAGATACAGAAGTTCATCTTGTCCAAATTGAAAAGAAGGCACCAATTAACTATAATTCGAATATACAACAAACTTACCTTGATTTGATTAGAACCAATGTAAACCACAGATATAACAAATACATGGGAGGTGTTGATGTTGTAGACGAAATGGCCAAACGGATTGAGATGAAAAGAACAACAAGACGCTGGCCACTTGCAATGTTTTGGTATTTACTTGGTTTTGCGTTTAATAACATTTACACTGTTATAAAAGCTCAGAAAACATTTAACGGAAATCGTAGGGTAAAAAGGATTAAAGAGTTGGAAAATCTTGCAATGAAGTTGGTGAGTGAAAATATACAAAAGAGAAAAGTTAATAGAAACTCGAGATCTGGAGTTTTTTCTTTTTTGAGTATTTCAACTCATAGAGTAGTTGTTTTAAACGAATTGATGAAGAAAAGAAAAACAGGAAACTGCATCATGTGTTTAAAATACCGAAAAAGTAGAAATTGCATATCACATAATTGTTGCAAATGCGGCGTGAAATGTTGTTTGAAACATTCGTTGAGAAGACTTGTGTGTTTTGATTGTTTGGGATTGAGTAGTGAAGACATCAAAAACGTTTATTCAATAAAAAGTAGAACAAATTGACTTTTGATATCGTTGACTTATTTGACTTGTTAATAATGAGTAAATAACACAATTAACATACTTTTTTGTTGCACTATAGATTTAAACGCGAACGATTGAATAAATTAATATTTTTAAACGTGTTGACTGCTCGTTAAAAAGTCTCTAATTATCGTTGTCATAATAGTAGTACTGTTTTCAGTTCTTTACAAAAATGTATTTTTAAAAATAGTTTGCATTACTCAAGAAATGCCAGTGTTTCCCGCAAAAAAATAGTTAAAATGAGCCAATTTTTACAAATTGAAAAACGACAAAAAACATTCAAAGATCATTGTCAAAAATATCGAATTTTTAAAGTTGTTGTTAATTGAATATTTGAAATTGTTCTAATAATACTGTTATCGGTGTTTTATGCAAAGAAATATTTATATTTGTTATTAAAATAATTTAGAAATTGTCTATTATTATCATCATTTTTTTAAAAAAAATAATTATGAAAATTAATGCTATTAGGCCATCCATGGGATAATTTATAGTAAAAATAATCACGTTTACAAATTGAAAAAAGATTGAGTTTTGAAAAGTAAATAAATTATACCTATTATTAAAAACAGTGAGATAAAATAAGTTGGTTTAACAAATAAATTACTAAATTTTTCTTTGTTGTGTGAAATTTCTAATTGGGTAAAAGTCCAATTTCATATTGTCGAGAAATTTCTTTTTTGATGAACTTAATATAACAAAAAATTTAATTTTTTAACTTGTTTTAATCATTGATGTGCATGAGTGTTAAATAAAAAATAAATGTAGTGTTATCAAGAAGCATTTGTGGTCTAAGGGCATAATTCCACTCTTCCAAGGTGGAATTTTGTGTTGGAGTGCCAATAAATGCATTTTTATCAAACAAATGGGTTATAACTGTTTTAATTTATAGTGTTAATATATTGTGACTATCTGGATAACCAAGAAAATACCCAACTTTGTCAACCAAATTAATTATTTAAGAATTAGAAATTAAAAAAATGAATGAACAATTTATGTGTTTTGTTGAGCTTCGTTAATTGTTACATTTTTGAACTAAAAAAGTGAATAAAATTATAATATATGTACGTCTTCCCAAAGTGTTTAAATACGACAAATAAGATTCGAGTTTGGAGTTTTAATCATATATTCGGTTTTTAAAGATATTTCAATGATAATAAAAAACAATATGATAATTCGTGATATATGTTTTTTGGACACCCTGGTCGACAAAACTAAATCACATTATAATTGTATATTACTTATGAAACAAAACAAGAAATATTACACTTATTTGAAAGTGTAGTTTATATAAATAACATCTTATGTTGTTGTTTTTGTAAGTATAACACTTAAAAATAGGTATAAAAAACAACGTGGCCGAGTGGTCCAAGACGTATGACTCGAAATCATTTCTCATTTGAGGCGTAGTTTCAAATCCTGCCTTTGTCGTTTTGGATTTTTGTCACCTGAACAACTTCAATTTCATTTTTAATAAAAGTTTAATTTAACCAAAATACTTTATATTATTTATTAATTAATTCAAACCAAAATAAACAATTATACTAATTATTTACAAACTTTGTTTATAATGAATAATATTGGTATGTTGATTATTTTTAATAAATTAAAAGTGTTATATTAATAATAACTATATTATTAATATATTATATTATATAATAAACCTAAACTATATTCTGTTATTACAACAATTAATATAAAGTATTAATATTTAAGTATGACTTGATAATTGTATCGAATGAAATAATGTATAACTTTTTAATTTCATAAAACTATTTCAAATTTGTCTTTTACAAAATACACATGACCATGTCAATTCAATCTAATAAGTACAACAAAAACGTCTTTGCTGATCCAACACAAATAAGGTATTGTCTTCCAATACCAGAGGCACTACTATGTGCTAAAATGGAATGCCTTAACCGCCACCTTTTTTTCACTGAATATCCAAATCCATTGCCAAAGAAATTTATTCCTCTTCCTTTTCCAAATAAATTTCAAAAAATTCGTTCAAAAATAATTTCAACAATTTTTGGTCAAGCTGTCGGCGATGCTGTTGGTTTTTTAATTAAATTTCTTTCTAAAGAACGAGCCGAATTGATTTATAAACATGAGAGAATCATATTTTCATGTTATTTAAAAGATACTCATCGTTCCAAATAAATGAATATGGACTAGAAATGTGTAAACTGGACTGACGACACCGATCATCAATTCTTTAGAAGCAAACAATGGAAATTGTGTTCCAGAAGATTTTGCAGCACGTTGTCTCTATTGGTACGATTTCGGGTTTTCCAAAGTAAGCGATATAAAGTCGTCATGTTGGCATTTACACGCGAAGTGTTTTATTGTCTCAAAACTTCAACAAAACGCCCATCAAAAATTCGATGGAAGTTTGAGGAAATAGAGTATTGACTGTACTGGAAAAGTTAATAAATAAAGCAAAACATTGTTTTTAAATAATGCGATTTGAGTATAGTAGGAGGAAATATGGGATGCAACTATTGATTATTTTTAATACTATAAATTATAATATTAATACTTATTCAAATAATTAGTTATATGAAAAACACAAAAATAAATTTATATTTAGATTAGTATCCTTCTATTTCTCAGCATCCCATCAGAGTGTCCAAAAAACGTCTAAGTCCCAAGTTAAGAAAAGGTCAAAAAAATTGTTTTGAAATAATTGATTTTTTACTTTCTTGCTTGATTTGTTTATAACAAATGAAAATCCATGAAGGCTTGGTAAACAATTAATAAAATGTTATTTAAAACAATAAAAATTTACTAAAACAACTTTATTAACAAAAATTAACACTGTTAAGTGTCGTTTTTGTGTGTATGAGTGCGTCAATTATATCGACCTGTTTAAACAAATTGGATCGATTATATTTATAAAGGCGGGTCGTCTTGCCTTCATATATACGTAACTAATGTTATTATTTAAAATCGATTCTCGGTATCATTTTATCGAGAAATTGAGTCTCTTATGTTCAGGAAGTGTTCTTTTAATTTTTTAAATTGTAATATGTGTTTTACATTTTATTTTTATTGTTCTTGTAGAGAACAGTAAAATAACGGGAAATTCGATAAATTACAAAATCCAGTTTTAATGAATATTAGTTCTTTTTTTCTTAAATTTTATCAAAATGATATTATATTTTTTGATTTAATTCCTTGGATTTTTTGGGAAATTTCGTAAATGTGTATAATTTGTTTCTTGTTTTATTATATTATTGTTTTTGTAAATTGAATAATGTGCTTAAAATTGCTGATGTTTTTAATTTTATAATCGAAAAAGTGATAGTGTTTAATTTAATTTTTCGGGAAAAACATCGGAATAAATTATGTTCAATTTGATTGTAAATTTTCGGGATAAATTATAATTATTTTTGTCTCCTTAAAAAATCCAATTTTTTTTTCATTTTTACTCCAAAATCCTTAACTTAAGACTTAAGTGCATTTTTTTGGACACTCTGAATCCCATCTTTGTCGTGACTGTAATTATATTATTCTTATATAAAATATCACACAAAAAATTCCTTGATTATTTATAATAACTTTTAAAGACTCAATTAAAATTAATTTAATCTTTTTTCAAAACAATTTGTTTTCCTTCTTTAAACACTTTAAGTTTTTCTGGCTTGTATGATAGACAGGTATTAAAGTCGATATTATCAACGTAAAGTGTGTTTTTCAATTCAATGCCATCATGAACAAAAGTAAAACCAAATCCCCAATCCCCAATCACGACTTTTTTCAACACATTTTCTTCCACTCTCAATCCATAAGCGTTACAGCGTTTTATTTTCATATATTCTATTTTAGCATTATTAGTGACGATTGTAGCATTTTTATTACTAACTGAAATAACTTTGATTGAGTCTGGTATCGACAATTTACCACCGAACTCATTAATGTCTATTTTTCTTAGTGTAGTTGCTTTCCTCAAATCAAGTGTGTACTCTTGGTTATCTTCTATAGCTTCATTGCAGTCTATAGACAAATCGTAGAGCAGCATGTCGTTGACCATTTTGCATATTTTTTCACTGTCGTTTTTATCCACAGCTTGCATCATGAATACTTTATGACTTGGCGCAAATGGTATTTCCAATTGAAAATCATAATAATACGTAAACATTGATAAAAGTGGATTACACTTGTTTTGGTTGTAAAAAATATTGATTGCTCTCACATCTTCTTCATTATAAATGTAGTATTGATTGTAGTAATCACGAGTTTCACCGCGTTCGACGTATAAAGTCACTTTGATATTTCTAACAAGTAAATTTAAAATGTCTTCTTTGAGTTGCAAAATCTGATCTATTGTAAGGTATAAAGTAACTTCTTGAAGGGTCTCCAACGAAAACGTGTTTTTCGGATAACGGTTGTAACCGTTACACAAGTTGTTTAAAATTGACAACCGTTTTAATTTTGTGAGCTCAGAAACATTATTTTCAATGAAAGGGTCACCATCTACATAAGACAAATCCGTTACTAAATTCAATATTTTTGTGTCGTTTAACCAATTAATACTTCCTCGTTTAAAATTAATTGTTTTCAAATTAAGGAAAAGGTTCATTAAATAATCATATATATTATAGTTATCAAAATTGGTGCTATGAATAACAAGGGTTTCCACCTTTGGAAAAAGTTTCGACGTTTTAGTTAATGTTTTTTTATTATGTTTAATTTTGTATGGAGTCGTGTATAAAGAATTTACAGCATCGAGACACAACTTGTTTACATGGATAAAACGTTCAATAATTTCCAAATCCATATAAAAGACAACATTCATGAGGTATACTCTTTCAAGTCGCATTATTATCCAAATAAATAGTGTTCTTCTATTTAATGTTTATATAGAGTTATTAATCATTCATGTGTTTGTTAATGAGTATATCTAATCAATTTTGCTTATCATTCTCAAAAACAACAATGACAATGTTTTAAAAAACAAAAATTGGCTGTTTGCTTTTTCACGTGTTTTGATATAAAGAGGCTGAAAAAAGATGATGTTGGCAAAAGTGGGTAATAAGTGGTAAAATGTTTTTTAAATAATATTTTGTTATTTGTTTTTTCTTTCTTCAACAAAAATAAAACCATCATTACCTCTTTGCCTGAGTACTTTTTCGAAGTGTTTTGAATATGTTGTTAATAATTTATTTATAGGGAGAATAGATTATAAACTGTATTTCAAAACTCTGTACTGTTTCCAAATTTTATATAAACCCTTTGTCCTAATTTCCCATTATTTACTGTTTTTTATTTGTTTTATTTTTCATTTTCCTATTTGTTGGACCAACAACGGTACACAGTTTAAAACCCTTAAAAACCAATACAGTTTCAATTATTGAACAAAAAAATCGGGAAATCACCCAAATATTGGGCAAATCTTTCCCGATTTTCCAGGTTCGTTTTTTTGGTTAGTGATCCATTTTGTAACTAAACATGATTATAATTGTATATTTCAAACAAACACAAGATAAACAATAATATAACAAACAAACAAATGATGGTTTGAAGACATTATTGCATCAAATGATACAACACTTAAATTAATAATAAGTTTTTGTTAATTTCAACAATTAAAATAATAGCCATCAATAACATAAAACAAACATTTAAACAATCAAGACCATTCATCACAACAGTCTAAAATAAAATAAACAGTTCATAATAAAAAATAAAACTTTTCAATTGTAAAATCTTAAACAATTTTTTAAATGCTGGTTTTACTCATTAGTACTTTTCATTTTTATCCAGAACACGACTTGGTGATTCTATAAACACGGACATTGAATTAAAAAGTTGTGTTTTACGTTTTTAAGCAAAACTTGTGTTATGGTAATCAAAATTTTGATCCCAAGTTTGTTTGTTATATTTTTCAAGTAAATTTTTGGTGCAAGATTTATTTGTCAAGTAAAATTTAAAAACGTCAGGTTCGTTATTTTGTTTTTTTCGAGTAAATATTTATAACAAAAAATGAGGGTTAAGCAAAAGAAAAATTATTTAGAAATTATTTGTCTAAAAAATCGGGGCATCCCAGTACAGAGTTTTGAAAAACAGTTTAGTTTAAAAAAAACACGAAAATCGTTAGTTGATTCATATTTAAACCATGAGTTTCAATTTTAATAAAAACTTATTAAAAAACGATTATATTATTTTATATAAATACAACAACACAATTGATAAAAGTTTTAAGATAATTAATTTTTTAAACTGATTGTGTTTAGTATCAATGGTATTTTTGTATTAAATACACTCACCTTTCCACGACACAGAAAATAAATGTTTTTGGCAACTCCGCCTCTTGCATGTATAACACCATTCATTTATCTTTATTAAATGATACATTTTATTTTATTTAATTATTACTCTTCTTTAAACTAGGCGGAGTAAAAAGGTGCATAAATGGCACAAAACGGCAAGCTAAAAATAGAAGGTCGGCTATTAATATGAATACAAAAATGTTACAATAGTCAAATTTATCAATAAATATTAAAATAAAGTCGACCAGAAAATTGTCGTACACTTCCTAAAATAGATTTGTGAACATAAATTACATTTTTTAAAGAAAAGTTAAAGATAATTTCTTTATACTTTCTCGTTTAAAGAAACAAATCGAAGCTGTTTTCAAATCAAAAAAGTTGAACTTTTATTGAAATGTATAAAAAGATTCAAACTGTTTAGAGAATATAACATTTATAACACTATTCATAAACAATCAATAAACTATTCAATAACAATTCAATTATTTATTCCGAATATAGGTGGTTAAATTAACGAAAAAACGATAAATGTACTATTTTTAATAATTTATTTTTTATACATTATTATCAAACATTTAGAAATAATAGTGTTAATTAAAAATATTGAATTAAATTTAATAGTATATAAAATAATTTTATCATATAATCGAACTAGACTTGTATATTTTTATAACGAATTAACATGTAAATTAAGATTTTGGTATGTTATTATTAACAATATTATTTACATTAAATTAAGATAACCACAAATTATTACAAATTTTAACAATCTTATCAATATACAAATCATTAATTATAATTATAACATCATGAAAACAAATCACGTGAAACCAAAGCCACTTTACGAACATTTCAATTACTTTTTATTTATTTCTCCATTTTTTGAATTGAATGTATATTTCGATTTGTAATTATGGGGTTATGTTAAATGATAATAATAAATAGCTTTGATATAACAATTAAACTATTCTTTTGAATGTTAAATTTTACAAAAAGACATTAATAATATACTATAATTGTTTAATAAATATTATTATTGTTTCAAAAAAACATCACCTGTTTTATAATTTATGTATAACATAGTTATTAATAATTAGAAAAACTGAATTCATTTACTATATTGTTGATATTTTTGGTCTGATCAGACATTTTTTTTCAATAACTTCTCGTGTATTGTTTAATGTTAAAAGCCAAGAAAACACTTATAAAATGCACACAATATACTCATTTATTTAGTTAATATCATGTTTGTAATTTAATTGATATTATCAAAAACAATAAAAGTTGGTCAATTTTAAAAGCAATTCAGTTCTTATTATAATATTTTATCAAATAATTTGTTTTGTGTTTATGGTTTGTATTTAACCATCGGTTCTAAAGTAATGATTGTGTATAAGCAAGATTATTTGAACAGTGAAAATGTTCATATTAAAATCACAAAGAAATGGGTTTAACTTTGTTATAAGTTGTTTCAAATTAATGTGTTTTAGCAAATTTTGTTTAATGACAACTTGAACAATAGTACAAAAATTATAATTCAGCTACAGTACAAATTAGGGGTTTTATGCTTAAAAATATGTTTTTATTGTCACTGATAAGTGCTTGTTTTTTTCTTAAAATTTTACAAAAAACACAAGTGATAAAAAATACTGTTCATATCAGCTTTGCACGTCTATCGTTATAGTTTAGTCCTTGAACAAACAATGTTCAGGACAGTTTTTTGTATGTGTTGATATTTAAATAATTTCATAATATTTTATTTCGATAAAAACAACAAAAAAAATTTTAAAAAATAACAAGTTCACTCTTCAAAATTTTAATTATGTTGTTAAAAATAATAAATGTTACATTTGTGATGCTAAACACTTGTTTCTTGATGAGGCACCTTTGTTCATTTACGATATGAAAGTTGAGTTGAGTATATATGGTGGTATCAATGGTGTTCTATTTTTATGAACTTTGTTTAAAAAACACATTTCAAAAAATATGATATTGTTATAAATTATTCAAACTATACCGAACTATACTTGGCAATAACAATAATTGAAAAATAACAAAAAAACAATTTATAAAAAATGATAATCTTAACAACATATAAATTTTCAAAGAATTTAATTTCGTAAAAAAGAACAAAAAAATACATCAAGAATGATTTAAAGCATCATTTGGAAGAAAAAAAGATAAAAAAATAATTAGTTTATAAAATCAAAGTGAAAAATGAAATTTCTTTGAGTAAAATTATTTTTAAAAAAATAAATTCTATTTTAGGAAGTGTACGAGTATTTTCTGGTCGACTTTAGGAGAGCTTACTCATGAACGTCATTTGAGTGAGCAGAATTATTTATTTTTAGAAAAATAAAAATTTTTTTCAATTAAAATTTTTTAACATTGTTTCACCAAATAATTCACATTTTTCTTTTGTGGCATAACAACAAAATAACAAAAAAAGGTTTTATGATTTTTACTTTCTAAATTTGTGGTATGTTAAAGTTTTACAATCATCATCATATGGAGAAAAAACATTTTCAAAGTGTCAGTTGAACCTTTCAAAAACATTCGACAATGATAATAAATTAAATAATTCTTCGAAATCTACTCTGTTTAAATTTGCCAATAAATTAAAAAATTTATTGTCATTATATTGTCAGTAAAATTCACTTTTATTTCACTTTCGACAATTTTTTTTCAATTTCACTATTATCATTGAAAAATTCAATTTATTTTATTAATCAACACAACCTCATTTTTTTCTAAAATGTTCACCTAATTAATTTTTGTTGGTTTTTTGACTAAAATTTACTTGTTAAAAATGACTCATTCCAATTGAAACTTTATTGTTTTCATTAACTCCCATTTTTAAATCACCATTACCACCAACTATATCAAATAATAATTGTGTATTTGAATTATAATAAGATTTGAGACCAACAACTTCTTTTTGTTTGTTGTAAGATTCGATTGATTGTTTTTGTACCTTGTTTCTTTTTTGGCCTTACCATTTTCTTTGTTTTGTTTCAATGTTAATAGAGGTTGAGTTGCGCCCAAGTGTTGGTTACTTTGATGTTTCGTTGTCAATCATTGTGTGTTTAATGTATTCGTTTTTTATTCGTTTTTATTTAAACACACGTCTAGTATATTTTTCTGTTCATCAGACCATATTAGTATATTTGTTAGAGTCATTGTGTCTCTTTTTGAATTTTAAGTAATTGTATATTTTTTTGTTAATATTAAAACAGTAAAATATTTTTCCTATCAAATTACAGCTGAATTCAAAAAAAATCTATATTTAATTAATTGATAAAAATAGTTTTTTACTTGAAAACCCATATTTGAGTAAGCTCTCCTTAATATATTTATTTAAATAAATAATACAGTTAACATAAAAACCCCAATTCACAAGAAATAACCAAATGCAAGAACTATAAATAACAAAATTTATAACATAATATTTTTACGTTATTTTTAAAATGAACTGTTCTTAAAAAATAAAAATAATGGAAATTGAAAACAGCAACAAACTTATTGAAATTAATGTAAGTGATATTTTGAACATTGAAATTGACTTGATACCTTTTAACGCAATAGAAATGAGCAATTTCGAAGATATCAAAACTAAATCCAATCAGCCATTGAATTCTATCAACGAACAGGAATTGAAATTGCGAATTGGAAAATCTTTATTCAAATCTGGGATGTTGTATGCCAAGCCAAACTCCCACTACAGTATTTCGAGAAGTGATTCAACCCAAGCATTAAAGTTGTTTTGTTTCATCATGAACAAACCCGCATTGAAAGAAAAACTGTTTTCATTTAAACTCTACAGAGAGCAAGTCATTTTTATTAACAAAATGACTTTAAAACATTTTAGTCAAGGTGTCGTGGGCGCATTTTTCTGGGTTTCAAGAGGATTAATATCCAATCAAATATCAAGTCAAAAGAAAGATCAACAGTTTGGTCAAAGAAATCCGGGTAGGCCGTCACTGCTTTCTGGAACCACTAAAACAGTTATTAAGAACGTTATTGTCGAATATAACAATCAAAACATTGCTTTGACTATTCAAATGTTTTGTGATATTGTCGAGTATTTAGAAGGAACAAGACCACAAAGTGATACAATGAGAAAAATACTCGAAAGAGAGTTCGATTTAGAAACATCAGAAATGGAGTTCGATGAAATTGAGAGAATCAACATTGCACCACAACCAATACTTGATAATAATAAACAGTTGTCGGAAAAGTTGAACAGTTACAAGATCAAAGACAAAATGTTGTTCAATATCGACGAGATGGGAACATCTGAAGAATCAAGTCGAAAGAACACACGAGCTATGGTACCCAAAGGAGTCAATACAAAAATTAGTGTTGCCAATGGACAAAAATCAAAAACAACCACTCTGATTGAATGTATAAGTCTTGCAGGTGAAAGAATCAACGAATCTTGTGTTATTGATAAAGTTCATTACAGTACAGTTTTGAACAAATACTTTAGAAACATTAAGTTGTATTGCAACACTTCTGGTTTTGTTACCAGTGAAATCTTTATGTTGTGGATACAAGAAGTGTTCATTCCAGGAGTCAAGAAGATCAGAATGGAAAATGGATACCATGATAGTGAATATGCAATACTGATTATGGATAATTGTAGATGCCATGTTGATGATGGTATTAAACAAATCTTGTTGCAAAACAACATTGTGGTTCATTATCTGGTTCCACACACCAGTCACCTGTGCCAACCACTTGACTTAGTTGCATTTGGATCCGTCAAAAGAGAAATGAAATCGTTGAAACGTGTATTCAAAACAACAAAGAGTGTCAACTCCTTTAAAAACGACACTGTACCTACAAATATCCAAAATGGAAATGAAAGTGCATTTGACCAAATCCATCATTTAAAAATATCATTTCCACAGTTGCTGCCCAATGAATTGTTTGAAATGGCAGAAGAGTTTAAGCACAAAAAGTGCCTTGGTATCTTCCCCAGTGGAATATCGAATCAACTCAAAACCTTTCTCACTTCGATAGCAGATGCCATTGTAATTTGTCCAAGTAAAACCAAAGAGTACGAAGACGTTCTATTTGGTGTTGTTTGTAATGGGTGCAACATAGAAAAAACTCCACTGTTTACAGAACACCGGTTGACCAATCTAACCAACAACATACACACCAAAGTAACAAAAAATTTAGTAGACAGTCTGGATTCGATCGTAAGGTTGTTGGAACACGAAGAACGTGTATTTGAGTCAATCGAAAAAGAAGAAGAGGACGACATGACCAAGATCATCAAAGAAACCTGTTTGTCTGGACCAGGTTATGGCGATTTGTTGATTAAAAAGGAAAGAGCATCTTGGGGGTCTACAATTTCAAACAAGTTGATAACCATTCTTAAGTCGGTCAACAAGGCACTTGACCCAGTTACAATAATCAATTCTTTTGAGAGAGCGGGAATTGTATCGCGTTTAGGAGAAGATGGTCAGTATTACGCATACATAGATCTGAAAGAATCCAAAAGAATGGTCGAGGAAATCCCGACAATTAAAACCCTAGATGGATACGAAAGTTTGATTGTTGTACCAGAAGACTCAAAATTGAGAAACAAGGTCAAAGTGGTGCCACCAAAACACCTTAGAAGAGCTCAACAACTAAAGATTGATGTCGATAAAGCAATATGTCATGAACAACACGTCATTTGTAGTAATAATGTTGTTTTGACACAACAAGTTTTTATGGATACATCTTTGACAATCCCCGATACCACAAATTTTGTTGGAGAAAATGTGTCATTACCAATGGAAACTGAAGTATTTTTAGAAATAGATACATCAGACAATCCAAGTGAAAGTAAACCAATTGATAAATATGCTATCCAACCTATTTATCAAGAAAGTGATGACAATTCACTTATGAAAAACAACTTGCCTACATCTTCTTTTCAATGTGATCAAACCATGTCGAATATTGAACCTCAAAAGTCCAAACCGGTATCTAAAACACCACCATTACACCAGACGCAGATGCCCTCGTTAATTCATAAAGGCAAATCAATTGTTTCGTCTCCTAATAGCCATTCAGAGACTTTTTTGAATTCCAGACTCAAAGAAAGAACTCATAGCAAAGGAAAAATCATAAACCTTTTAAGTGATAAATTACCCGATTTTTTATTTTTAACAAGGAGAGATCCGTTAAGACCTCGATCCATGTTAAGATGTTTTTTAGTTACAATTTCATCTTTTAAATTGACTAATTTACTTGTTTAATCTGACTATTTTAAATTGGAAGTTCTTTTTGATTTTTACAAATCTTTTAATTTTATTGGTCATATTTTTATTTTTTTACCTGAAACCAAACTAATTTTTGTTATTTATTTTTGTTATTGTTTATTCTTGCATTGGGTTTTTTACTGTGCATTGAGTTTATTCTTTTTATTGTAATATAATGTTGTTGTATATGAAAATAGAAATAATTATAAAAAACAGTAACATATTTGGCAAAAACAAGAAGAATTAAAAAAAATCGAATAATCAGAGATTGATTGCAATTGAATTTAGAGTTTGATTGAGTTGTAAGTTGTCTCATGAATACCTGATGCTTCCACATTAAGGAATGATGACTGGAATGGTGTTTCTGGGCGTGTGAATCTTTCGTGCCAATTGTGATGACTTGATTATCTGGAAGTTAATGTAATTTCTCGAGTTCTGATTATGTATGGAGCATTCTGCATTTTTGTTGAAGTCAATATTGATGTAACAAACATTAATCTATGTTTAAAGTTCACAAAATAATTAAAACACGTTTTTTATTTTTATTAACAAAAATGGAAACATGGTTAGGATTTTTTTTTAAAAAACTGATTTGTGGCTATCTGTCTATTTGATTTCTTTTAAAGAATCAGGAAATGAACAAAATAATCATGACCGTGATGGAAAACAAGTCTTTTGTTTTTAATTTATAACTATAAATGGAATACAATTACATGTACTTTCAGGAAATAAAGATAAAAACGCAAGAAAAAATAAGATAATTTGTAACAATTTGTTTTTGATTATTATTTTGGTTTGCATTTTTTAATTTATGAAGTGTGATGTCGATATCAGAAAGGACTTGTACAAAAACATCGTTTTGTCTGGTGGAAATCAATTTAAAAATCAACGACAGACAAGAGAAGGAGAAAATTGCGAATGAGAAACGAATAAGTATAATCAAGGCTGTTTATGCTTGGCTTAATTTAATTATATTTGTGCAGGTGTTCATTTGGTTTACTTTAAATTATAATTGTTATAATCAATCATAAAATTTTTAATAATTTATTATCAATTATATTATTCAGAGGTTGATTATTATAGTTTATTTGTAATCAAATTTTCTATAAAAATTATTATTCTTTTGTCACGCATTGTATAATGTATCCAAAACTGCTATTTTTCTCGACTTAAATTGATGTTTTATAGCGTTGTTTTACCATATGAGATAATTAATTTAATGTTATTGTTGTGTTAATACAATAACAAACAAAAATGATAATAAACAAGGGGTTTTTATCGTAATATTTTGTTGTTATTTTGGTTCTCCAAGTATTTTTAGTTTGAGTAGAATCCATTTTTATTTCAACAATTGTATTTTTGTTATGTTTTTATTTAATTTTGGTTTGAACCAATCTTATTGGTTATATCAAACCCACAATTGTACACACATTTTAAGTGTTTTTTGTTTTTTTTGGCGACTTGAATATCTGATAATATTAATTAATAGATTTTTATTAACATTTTTATTTGTTTATAAAAACAGTTCATTTTCGTATTATTATTATTACTAGAGTCTGTGCTACAACGTTGTACACCACTCAAACGTTGTTCACTAAGTATTATATTTTAAGAACCATAGAAAGTTCTCACAATAAACGAAACTATCGGCAAAAAACAATAACGTTTACCATTTAAAACTTAATTTCTTAGCAATTCCCTTTTTAAACAATTTCAAAGAGTAAAAAATGAAATAATTAAATCAGAGATGCTTTAAAACTAAAAAAGTCAAACCTGATAATCCCACATTTTGGTAATTATTTAACCCTATTATTTATCTTCCTTTTATTTACAAAAACAAAATAATTTGTTCAGAAAAGATAAAAAACAAAAAACTGGATGAGTAAACACAATTAAAATAATTAACACTTTACAACACAACAAGACACAATTTTTATTCCAAATAATTTATAAGTTTTTTGAACAACAAAAAAATGCTGAAATATAGCATTAAGTTTAATTAATTATATGTTTGGACGCATCAGAGATTCTGGTGATGCTTCAATTTACAAATTATCAACGTAAGGAAAGAAATTGATTTATTCAAAGCTTTTTTGTAATAATACAGTCGAGAGGTTAGCATTAACAATACTTCGTTTAGTTAAAAACATTAAACAAACAAATAAGAAGATTTCATTTTTTAATAAAATACAACAATAAAAAAAAGAACACAAAAACATTAATAAAACTAAATTATAATTCAAGTGTTCAGCCTTTATTATGATTACTAAAGCCAAGTGTTTTTTAGAGCACTTGGTTATTGTAATTCTGTATTCAAATATTGTTGCCAAAAGGCATTTATGAGCTTTTTAATAAAGCTCACCATGTTTAAAACTTTTTTGAATTTTTTACTTGGTCTTATTACAAAACAAAAGAATCAGAGCTTTTAAATTAAACAACTGATAGTTTTCATTTATAAGTATTTTTATAGTTAAAATATGGTTTCTAATATATTTTTGAACCTTTATTATTTTCTTAATAAAAAATATAACGGAAACAAATAATAATAAAAATGAATAAAACTTGCAGTAAAATAAATTGGAGTTGTTTTTAAAACCGATAAAATATGTTAATGTATCACTTCGATGATAAATAAAATAACTATAACATTATATACAAAGCTATCAATTATACTATAAAAACCCTTGAAATAATACAGACCTATCATTAGGAAAAAAGAGTGAATAACTAAGCCAACATAACAGTTAAAATTTAATCCTTGATTTAAGAGAACTTAAACATTATCTTTGAACTAAAAAATTAAGATGTTTGTTCTTTGTATTAAATTAAATTGGATTGAATTAAATTGAAAATATAAATTAACAAACCAGAGGCGGCTCTGTGCCGCAACGACCCGACAGAACGCTCTCCACATCTCCAACCCAACAAGCCTGAAACCAGCCAACTTTCGCCGACTGAATGGTCTCAACTCGAGATCGTCATTTTGGCATGGTTTCCAGTGTGTTTGTTGGAAACGACAAGAAAAATGAAGATCTTGAAATTAAACGATTTTATTGTTTTTATGTTCGTTTTGATTTGGAAAAAGAAAAACATAATTTGAAAAAGAAAATGTTATTGGTATGTTTATTGGTGTTCTATTTTAAGATTTAAATATTTTGTAGAAGATTTGGCGATTATTTAGAAGATTCTGAGGTGTACAACGTTTGAGAAGTGTACAACGTTGTAGCACAGACTCTAATGATAATTTGTTAAATTATATATTTTATTGATTGAAAGACAAATTTTTATCAAAAACCGATTTCTTTGAGTTTATGAATGATGAAATGTTTTATAAATAATTCAAAAGTTTGAATTTGAGTTGAACTATTTTATCAAACAAGTCAAAAATCGTTTAAAATTGTTCAAGAAAAGTCGCCATTATTTTCATTTTTTTGGAAAAGTGAAATTATTTTTTGAAATTTTTTTCTGAAAAAAAAGAAAAAAATAAAAATTTTTCAGTCCTCGAAGGGTTAAATAATAACATATTATATAAATTTTATATAAAAAATTTAAACTATTGATTATTAGTATTTTTTATTAAATTAATAATAACTGTTTTTTTTAATTATATTTTGAACTTGAATTTATTATTATAAAATAATAAACATAACAATGGGTAAGATAGATGGTTACCACATGATGGTTATCACACAATATTTTTCGTTATTAAAAGATTTCATTTCAATAGAAAGTGTGAGTAAAAAATATCAATGCAATATGGAAAAGTTTCATAGTAACCCCATTCCATTGACTTATAAAACAATAAAATATTTTCCAAACATTGAGACTTTAAATATTTGGTCTAAAAACGACGAATTTTTTGGAAATACTATTTTTGACTTCACCAAAGAAAATTCTCAAAAGAAAATCGACTTTTTTAGAATTAATATTTGGTTTGGAGTTGAATACACTTTTGCTCAACTTCACAGCGACACAAATTTTTCTTTCAAAAATTATATATACACCAAAGAAGACCGAGAAAAGTACGGTGACACAATCCCATATAAAACTAAGGCGCTTGGTGCAAATTATTTAAAAAATTCTCAAATCACAACTTTTGATATTCCAAAAGTAATCACATCAATTGGCACAAATTGTTTCTTTAAATGTACTTCATTGACTTCAGTGACACTTTCTGATGCATTAAAAGAAATTGGAGATAACTGTTTTTCACAATGTCAATCTCTTGTGTCGATTGATATACCACAGTCGGTGTATAAAATAGGTAATAACAGCTTTTCTCATTGCGACAAAATCACTTCCATTAAACTTCCTGAAGGTCTTGTTACTTTGTCAACGGATTTGTTTGGGTTTTGTAACAAATTAGACTCGGTCACATTTCCATCATATTTACTCACAATATGGGATCGTTGTTTTGAATTTTGTATGTCATTAAAATCGATAAAAATAGCACAGTGTGACAATAGTATTGGCGAATGTGCCTTTCTTAGTTGCACAAACTTGACATCTGTATTTATTGGAGGAAATTGTTTTAATCTTGGTGAGAGTTGTTTTATGGGGTGCATTTCACTTGTCTCAATACAATTACCAGACAACATATCGAGATTTGGAATCGAATGTTTCAGTAGGTGTTCATCATTAAGTGGCATTAAACTTCCTTCTAAATTACGAGAAATTACAAAAATGTGTTTTTCCAATTGTTCAAAATTGGAGAATGTTCTTATTCCAGAATTCGTCACTCGTATTGGCATTCGATCGTTTGAATATTGTGTATCATTAAAAACGATATCAGTTCCAAGTCGTTTGAAAGAAATTGAAACGAAGTGTTTTATTGGATGTACCACTCTTGATATATCTCTTTTAAACACTGTTGAAAAAATTGGTGAAAATTGTTTTGAAAATTGTCAATGTATCCCCAAAGAGTCAAAAGAAACAAAACAAAGTGAACTTAAAATTACAAAAGAAAAAGAAACATTGAATAAATGTTCAATATCTTAACATGTTTTGATGTTTATTTTACATTTTTTATTTTTTATATCTTTGTAATAATTTTGTTTTTAAAATTAAAAAAATGGTGTAATGGTATTATTTATTTTTATTATTCTTAAATTACACTTTTAAATTAAATAATCAAATGAACAATCAAATAACAATTTTGAAACAATAGTTATTTTTTACATGTTAAACGAAACAAAATTTGATCACAATAATTGTTTGATTAAAAATTAAAGTGTACTGTTTACAACAATAACAAATAAAAATATTTTAGTTGTTCTTTATATATTGCTGAATATAACAATATTCAATAATATAGAAAACGAATAATTATGGATGTGTAATTTTGGCCATAATAGAAAGGTGTTTAAATATTTGTTATATTAATTGTTATTTTTAGCTATAAATTATTTATTACCATTTATTTGTTATTTTTAGTCAATATGTTTTAATAATTGTTTACAATAATAAATAACACATTTCAATAAAAAACAATGAAATTATTGTTTGTAATAAATCATTGTTTTTTATTTATTTTAAAACAATTTCTGGTGTATTTTTGTCTCGATAACAATGAAAAACAAGAACTAATGTTTACAAAAATTTAAACATTAAATATGATATACACATTTATTACGGATTAATAACGATTTACCATATTTTATAAATATTTTTATTATAAGTTGTGGTTAATTAATATAGTCCATTATTTACTAAACCAATTATTTATTGAATAAAATAATCATTGAAATTAACAAAAAACTAACTGTTATAGCTAACTTTATAAAAAAAATTTTATTTGAATTACTATATACAAGTACAAATACCCATTAAATTGTTAAAAACTTCTCAAACTTTAAAGTATATTAATAATGATAGTATCCCGAACAATTACTATATAAAAATGGGTTAATAAAGAGTGATTTATTACAAATAAACAAATAAAAACCAAAATAATTTCATATGTTATTAATTGTTCAAAACATGATCATAACAAGTAAAACTCTTGTAAAACAAAAAAGAAGTGACATAGACGAACAAGTGTGTTGAACAAGTTCGTTGGAGTTGGCTTACAATCATAATCTGTATTTTTTTGAATTTAAAATATTTTTTTGTGATTTTGACCCATAAATTGAAAACTGTTGGGGTTTATAACTGATTTGTATATTGTGTCAAATTTAAATAAGGTTTTTTCAAAAATAAATATTCAACGAAATAAATTTATTTTCGAAGGTTCATTAAGTCAACTATTATTATTTTTAATGGTTTAAGTTGTTTAATGAGGTTTGCAAATAATTCAATTTAAAATTTAAAGCTGAACTAATAATTATTAACAACAATGGAACCTTCCGAATTGACTCCAAACTTTGAGTATATTAGATATTTTGATGGATATGAAAAAATTATGTACACTTTTATTGTGATACTTCGTGGTGAGTTTGAACTAACTTCAGAAATACCAAATGTAGAAGAATATTTAAAAAAGAAACTTCCTCCTCTTTTCAATGAATTTGATATTACCAGACTCTCTGTTTGCACATTGAAAGGCAAACCATGTTTTGTCAAATCAACACTTCCCCCACTTATCAAAACCGTTCCATTTGATTTACTCGGCGATTACTCGTGCAACCAAAAAGTTGTGACGGTGAAAGCACCTCTCGAATTATTCAAAGAATGGAAGAGTGGTATGCCCTTAGCAATGGTTTTTGTCTCATCATTCAATTCTGTGATTCGTCTTCATATATGTTGTTCCCACAGTCTTTCTGATGGTAGAACAATTGAAGGGCTGTATCGAATTGTTGCACATTTATTAGACGAAAACATACCTCTTCCAATTAACTCCAAACAAGCAGATTTTGGCCAACAAAATTTGTTCCCCAAATTAACAAAGAGTGAAGCAACAACAATACTTCCTTTTGTTCTTGCTTTACCCAAATCCCCACGAATTAATCCACCGGAAGAAAACATTGTTTTTTCTGATATTTCTGATTATCTACAATATTCATACGCAGAGATAAGTGCATTTTGTAAAGTGCACAAGGTGGGAGTGCAGGCAATAATGATGTGTGCTTATCAAAGGGGAATGAGAAAACATTTCAATGTTAAAAACGAAGTTCCTTTAGTTGGACACATTCCTGTAGATTCCCGAACAAGTTTATATGCTTCAGAAGAAATGAAACAAAGAGAACTCTTTTGTGGAAGCGCTGCTTTCTTTCCAACTTTAACATCTAAAGATGATTTTATTGAAGAAATAACTGAGTGTAACAATTCAATAAGAGAAACACAACAAAGTAATGAAAGTGCCATTTTTGTTACTTATTTAGGAAGTCGAGTCAATGCAGATAATGGAAATGATAATACAACCCAATTAGATTTTTCGACTGACATGCCATTTGTTGGGGTGTCAAATATTGGCTGTTATAAATATGTAACAAGACCACGTGTGTGTTGTGTCAGTGAGTCAAAGAAACTTTTAACTACAATCATTTACGGATATAAAGAAGAGTCTATTTTAAATGTCTATTGGAAACGTTCAGAACCGATGCCGCAAAATATGCTTGATACAATCATTGAGCAATTTGATGATATATTCACAAAAATTGGATCAAAAAGAGTTTAAAAAATCAATCGATTATTTAATATTTTTTAATTTTAAAAATTGAATCTTAGAACATCCACAATTAAATAATCGTTGTATTATTTTCAAACATGGTTTTCATATAAAATCCATCAAAATCAAATTAGTGTTACAAGCCTTTTGTTTTTTATCTTTAAAAATCGGGATGTTTTAAATGGTGTTCGATGTTGATCGTTTTACAACTATAATCATTATTTTTGTCAATTTTAATTCTGCTTTATTTTAATTGACAATAATATAAAAATATTTTTAAGAAAACATCTGTATTAAATACAGGTAACTGTTATATGTTATTCTCATTATCACCAATTAATAACCATAAACCTTTTATTAAATTGTTAAAAGGAATAGTAAACAAATCTTAAGCAACAACTTTTTATATCACAAATTGTTGTTTTTGCATTTCAATAATACAACACTAGTTATTTAGTTTTGAGCATTTATTTTTTAAGTGGTTTGAATATTTAAAATTATTTTATTTCACCCTATTTGCTTGTTTTTAAATTATCTGGAATAATAGAAAAAAATCCCAATTAAATTGTAAGTATATATAATATTGGTTCTTGTTTTTAACACACAGTAATTAAAATATAAAAAAAACAAAAACTTTATAGTAAAAAGTGTTTATTTGTGGGGTTTTAAACAGAGAAAAAACGTATATCCCTGGTTTTTCTTGTATCTGTATATTTGTGGGTTTATAATAGAATTGTGAAGTAAATTCTATTCACCATTTTCCATAAAAAACAGTGTTATAGAAAATATAGTAGTTTCTTTAATTATAATAAAATTATATTATTTATCTAAGTGTAACTAAATTGGTCCATTGACATACAAATAGACGTAATCCACAAATATAATAACCCACAAAAAGACACTTTTTACTGTATTTGTATTATTAATCATAATAAAATTATTATAAATTATAGTAAAAACTAAATATCGTTTATAAAAAACACACTTATTACATTCATCACGAAAAACATGAAAATACGATATAGTCATTTTTTCAAAGTTATCAAGTGGGGAAAACGGCTTTAAATTTGTTTAAACTATGGGAATTTAGAAAAAAAAATATTATTGATTGAAAAGTTTTATTATTTTAATCTTTTAAATTTAATTTTATTTTTGTGTAAATTTATTTAATTACAAACAATAAAAACAATGGAAAAGCGAAAAAAATTAAAATTTGGTTTAAATATTTTATTTTGAACTAAAAATTATTATATAAAACCATATAATGACGTTGTTTATTAAATTTCTTGTTGTTGTTTTGACTGGTGGATATCAATGCGACTGCACACAAATCAACTCCAGCATTAAAAATGGATTTATTCCTACGAGTTGTTCAAATTTTCCAAACACATATTCGTACTGTTTTAACAATAATTTCAATTTTGATGATTACTTAAACACTTTTGAAGATGTTTACATTCTTCAAAACATAGAATTTACAAACATTGGCTTTAAATATTGGCAAAATATTAATGCAACCACACTCTTTGAAAACGTCAGTTTAATCATTTCAAGTCCTTTACACTTCAACAAAACTCTAAATATAGAGAATGGTGCTGTCATCAATGTTATTAACAATAAACCATTATTTGGTGTATTTTCTGAAGCGGGATATCTTAATCTTACAAATCCGGAACTGAACAAGCCAAGAATTATATCGTGGAACTCGACCTATATTCACCTCAACAGAAACTATAGAGAAAGACTTGATTTCCAAATATTAAATCCAATAAGTAATACAAAGTGTTTTGATGTGTTTTCCCTCAACAATCAAAGCAATTTGGATGTTGGTACGACAGAGAATCATATTTCTTCTGCTATGTTTGAATATTCATACAATTTTACAGATGGGAAGGGGTATTTGATATCAAATAAAAAGTTGATTCGATTCTGTCCAAATGGTATACAACTTGACACAAATGTCATCTGCACATTGAAGAAAGAAATGTACACCAACGACAGCCCAACAACAATGGAAAGTTATTTCGACTATCCACATTGTCCCTGTAATTCAGACACCACTGTTAACTGCAAGTTAAAGTTTTCAAAAACGTATAACACGTATAATATGTCCGATTTTGATATTTCAAATTCGGAATTGCTTGTTGACAGAGATATTAAAGTAACAAATCTTAAAAGAGTGAAACAACTGACAATAAATAATGACACCAAACTCAATATTTCTGCGCACTTTGACAATACAATATTTTCATTTTCATTTGGAGTGTTGACAAATGGGGTGTATGGAGATAAATATATTACTGATGCATCATTACAATATCACACGTCTTCCAATACATTGGAGTGCATGGGAAACTTCAACTACAGCATTTCTCTCATTAAAGAAATTCAATTTTTCCAAATAGAATGTCCAAGTACTATTGAAGTTCTGAATTTGTATGAAAATACGAGTGTGGTGATTGTAAAAAGCACATCTTTGTATCAAATAAACAAAATACAATTTAGTCAGTATGGCACAAGTTACACAGTGATGGATAATCCATCAAACAATAAAATACTTGAGGGATGTATTCTCATTGAATTAACAAAAGATAAAACAATTTGTTTGTTGTGTGGTGAAAGTTATCAACTTATTGATGGAAAATGTCTTCCTGTTGATGAGAAATGTCAAATTTGGAATTTGAATGGCATTTGTACGTTGTGTGTTTGCGGTTTTGTTTTGAATGAAAATCACATATGTATATCTTCGGATAACTGTTCAATTGGAACTACCACAGAGTGTTACAAATGCCAAAACGGTTATATTCGGAACAACAACAATTGTTATAAAGAAGATAGGTGTGTTTTATCAAACGAATATTTGTGTTTACATTGTAGTGAAGGAAACACAGAAGCAAATTGTGAGGCGTGTGTTGACACAAATTGTCAGCTCTGTGAATCAGAGAAATGTATTTTTTGTGACATGGGATTTGTAATCAACTCTGTTGGAATATGTGAAAGCCAAAACAACGGGTTGACTGTTGGCGTTTCGACTATTTGGTGTAAGAACACTTTTTACATTGAAAATGAAAGTTGTACCAGTTGTTCAAATAAATACGAACACTCTCAATTGTGTGATAAAACACGTGTTGTTTCGTGTCAACCAAATTACAGACAAGACGAAGATGGACTTTGCATAGCAACGATGTGTACAAATAAAACAACGATAGACCAAAACGGACTCTGCCAAACAGATATAAAAAGTTGTGTGTTCATTGTAAACAACAAATGTGTTGAATGCGAAAATACCTTTATTCTTAATGACAACAAAAGTTGTATTAAAACATCACATAATAATAATTCAACAAATTGTATCTCATTTAACAAATATGGGTGCGTTTCTTGTGCAGTCGGGTATTACCTATTAAATGCTGAATGTAATTTATGTTCCGAGAATTGCACCAGTTGTGTAGAGAGTGACACAATGTGTCTTTCATGCAAGTCTGGATTTTATCAAGGTGAGAATTACACGTGTTTGCCAAGCACGGACTTGTTGAGTAAATGCAACAAAATATCTACAATAACAAATGGGTGTTATCAATGCAAAGATGGGTATTACAGAGTTGGTATGAATTGTTATGAGTGTCTTTTGAATTGTTCAGCATGCAACACAAAAGATAAATGTTTGACTTGCAATTTGACAAATTACAAGACACAAAGTGGTAAGTGTTTACCACAGAACAATATTGTTGGGTGTGCTGTCGAAGTCACACAAAATGGGTGTAAAAAGTGTCTAGATGGGTATTACAATGTTAATTACAATGAATGTGAAAAATGTAATGACAACTGCACAACATGCACAAAACACGATAAATGCACATCATGTTTTGAAAATATGGTATTATATGAAAATGGACTCTGCTATGACATTTCATTTGTATCAAATTGTGTTGCTGTCTCAAATTCAAAATGCTCCAGATGCACATTCTGGCACTCGACAAATGATAATGGTACACTTTGTAACAAGAAGGCGGTCTGGTGGGTACTTTTTATTGTAGTGTTGTTTGTAATTATTGTGATGGCAGCTGTGATAACATCAATTGTATTTGTTGTGTATTTTATTGAGAAGAAAATGCGACAAAAGAAGATTAAAAAGACAGCAACACTCTTCAAAATGAGTCGGTCCAACATCACATTTGTATCGCTTGATGATGATGTTGTAGTCAATAAAACAGAAATTTCGTTTGGTGAGGACGTCGATGTTAACGTACAACAACGAGAACTTTTATGTGTTGGCAACACATCAAAGCACAATATGAAAATCCAAATCACAACTAAAAGTGCAACAGTTGAGAAATACATATTTGAGTCAAATCCAAAGATAGTAATGTTGCCAAGTGGCGAGGCGTGTGAGTTTGAGATATTACTGACTTTGAAATGCACAACTAAAATGGATGAGAGTGTTGTGTTGGTTACAAACTCATTCACAAAAAGAAACCCCAATTTAAAAGAAATGAAAATTACAGCAACTTCAAAATTGACAACACGACTCGATCCAGACGAGTTGGTAGAAGACAAGAAACTTGGCGAAGGTTCGTTTGGAATTGTTTTTAAAGGAATGTTCAGAAACAATGTTGTTGCAATTAAAAAGATGAAAATCAACACTGAAGATGATTCTCAAAAAATTGAGTTTGATAAGGAAGTAGAGATGTTGGACAAATTTAGAAGTGAGTATATTGTCCACTTTTATGGCGCAGTCTTTATACCAAACAAGATATGTATGGTCACCGAATTTGCACAATTTGGGAGTTTACAAGACTTGATGAAACACAAAAGAAGTGATGAAGTCAACATGGAGTTACGAGTGAAATATATAAGAGATGCTGCTAAAGGTATTTCATATTTACACACAAATGGGATATTACACAGAGACATCAAACCAGACAACATTTTGATATTTTCACTTGATATAAACGAAAAAGTGAACGCCAAATTGACTGATTTTGGAAGCGCTAGAAATGTCAATATGATGATGACTAACATGACATTCACAAATGGAATTGGTACACCAATTTATATGGCACCTGAAGTGCTTAACAAAGAACACTACAAGAAACCTGCTGATGTTTTTTCATTTGCAATAACTATGTATGAAGTCTTTGGGTGGAATTATGCATATCCAAAAGAAACATTCAAATTTCCATGGAAAATTGCTGAGTTTGTGACATTAGGAAAACGACTTCAAAAAAAAGATAATATACCAGAGAAGTTGTACCAAATAATAGAAAAGTGTTGGAAACAAAATCCGAATGAGAGAATGACTATCATAGATTTGATTGACTTAATTCAAAAAGAATATAATATTTTATAATTAATTAAAATGTTGTTGTTTGTTTAACACTTAATAGTATATAATTGTTTACAAAGTAGGTTGAATGAATATCTTTTGTGTTCATCAAAAAATAATTTTATTGAGTCAGTTCAATTAAGATACCCTCTGGCCCTTCAACACACGACTCATAATATCCGTCTCCTGTTGTTCTTGGTCCGCTAAGAGTTTTATACCCGTTTTCAGAAAGTTGTTTTGTCAATTCGTCGACACGTTCCTTACAATTAAGAGAAAATGCGAGGTGATTTAAACCTGTGTGTATTCCACAGTCAGTAGAAAGATCCGGTTTTGTCATGATTTCAAGTTTTACTTGACTATCAGCAAATGAGAGAAAATAAGTGCTCAATCCCGTTTTAGGATTGTGATATTTCTTGTTTGGTGTTGCATTAAAAAATGTTATAAAAAAGTTCTTTGTATCTTCAAGGTTAGTGGTGTACATAGAAATGTGGTTGATTGCGATGGTCATCGACTATAAATTATTAAAACTATTATTTATAGTTCTGTTTAATTAATAGTAATAATTACTAGTAAGTTTATTATAATTTATGGTAAATATACTATAATTAAATGTATTTTAATTATTAGTACAATGTTTTAAATTTATATTAAAACTATTTGATTATATATATAGTATAAATTATTATAAAAATAGTAAAAATAGAGTTGAAATAAATAGAACTGATTTTTTCCAATAATATGAACTCTTGATTCAGAGATGAATCCGAAGTCAAAGAAACGGTTTAAGAAACCCAAAAGGGGTGGTTTTTCATCAGCAAATATTCCTTTGGTGTCTTTGACACCTGATGAGACGATTGATGATGACTGTTCTCTTGAGTTAGAAGTCGACACAAAAGTGTTTGAAAAAAGTGCTGAGAGAGATGTTATCACCATATCCGATTTGACAGAGAAATTAAGGGTGAGTGATCTTTATAAAAACGCCGAAAATGTGACATTCACACTCCCAGTTTCATCTCTTTTGGTTGAACACTTTTACAATTGTACATGTGGTGGGTATTCACTTCAAATTTGGATACACCCAGGCGTTTATTTGGGACTACCTTTTCCTTACCCAATATCCAACAAAAATAATCAAATTGAGAAGGTGTTTAATATAGATTTGGATATAGAAACATCTAAAATACTTTGGAGGAACAATTACAATATCAACAAAATGTTATTTGTTTGGGATAGATACATAGGAATAACTGTGAATACAAAGCTACATGATTTAGAAGGAAAGTTGGTCAATGTCAATTTAAGTGTAAAAAACGGAACAACAATCGAATTGGAAAATATGGGATTGTTTAATCCAGAAATTGGGAGCAGAGAGAAACTGATTTACATCATAGAAATTGGTGAAAAGGAGAAATGCGACTTCAAGAATGAAAAGGAACTTTTTGAGGATCTCGAGGCAAAGAAAATGGAACAACTGAAAAATCACCCTAAAAAAGTCCACACAACATTTCCATTCAAACTTTTGGTAACAGGGGGCAATTTTCTATTTATGGAAACATTTGTAAAAATAGAGAAAGGCGGTCCGTTGAAGTTTGAACAAGAAATTGAAATATTCAAAAAGAACAAGCGAGAAAAAAGTAAAGAGACAAAAGCGTTTTATATTGTTACATTTGAAGCAGACGAAGCCGAAAAATTTTGTCAGGAGAAAGACACGTTGATTCGAAAAGTCTTTGTTGTACCAAAATTTGTGAAATTTTTCTGTGAACTTCAAATTGACATATTTTGTGGGCAACAAATTAACTTTAAAGGAAGGATAGAAGAAAAACGGTGGTATGTGAAAGGAAAGGGGCTTCCAATACACAATGATGAAAATGGGGGAAATGGTGATCTAATAATAGAATTTGGGGTTGTGCATGACGAGGAACAAATTCCGAAATGTGACCAATTTGTGTTTAAACAGATCAATATATTATACAACACTGCTTGTGTCAATTATCATATTAAGGAAGAATTGATGTTATTTCAAACGCAAGTCATTCCATTGATAAAACGGAATGTTAAAAAGGCTATTAAAATGAAAGAAAAACAAAAGGGTATTAAAAACGAAGAAAAGAAAGAAGACTCAATTGGAAAGATGGAAGAACCCCATTCAACAACAGAAAATAACTTAAAAAGGGGCGAGGAAAAAAGCGAAAATGTTATTGACACACACGAAGAAAAACAATGTAAAATGGGGGTTTCAAATGAAGATGAAAACGATCAAAGGAATAAAGAAAAGAACACTCTTGTTGACTATTCACAACATGAAAAAGATGGGAAAACTACAAACAAAGAAAATCAAAGACACAAAGACGAAAAAGATAATACAAAACAAATTACAACAGTTTTTAAAGAACAAACAGTGGTGACAAATTTAATTGAAAAATTAGAAGATAACCCACATAATTTGGTCGAGAACACAATCCAAACAGAGAAGAAATATAAAGATATATGGGATACAGAAAAACAGAAGAGTGAAAGAAAAATATCAAATTTTGAACATGAAGTAAAAGAATTGAAAATTGTTGAAAGCTCAGAAAAAGGAAAACCCCCAAACGAACATTTGCATATTTTGAAAGAACAGAATGAGAGCACAGAAAAAGTGAAGAACGTTTTAAAAAACTGCAAAAGCGAGGAAACGGGGATTACACATTTGAACCTTTCAAGTATTGTGCAAAAACAGAAGAAAGCCCAGTGGAAAGGTCAAATAACACACGAAGACAAAATACGTGGAAACGTTCAACTTGATGAGAACAATAAATTGAAACAAAAAGACGGGATTGAGGAATTCAAAATGGTGATATTTTTATTTATAATATGCGGGGGTGTTGTTTTTGGTCGTGATACTGTTTGATATGTGGGTAATGCATCGTCAGAATAGTGCTGTATCAGAATATTTATCTCAAAAAATGAATAAAAAGGTCACACAAGAGATCAAAGAAAGAATGTGTAATGAATTTGGATTGGATGAACAATTGAATGGATTGGAGTGTTGGCAATATTTGTGAAAAAGGTTAATAAATAGTATTGTTTTTTACTTTTGTTTATTTGTAAATTTATTTGATATTTTTTAATAACTTTGTTGTCTAAACAATAATTAACACTATATTTAATAAATTTTATGAATAAATAATAAACACTTTAAAGTGAATAAGTACAATTACCATCGGTTGGGATTATTAAATGGTTTGTAAAATTCAATTGGTTTTAATCCATTTTTGATTTGTTCGTTGAAAAACGGACTTTTCTTGGGTGAATCAGATGGAGTTAAATGAATTTCTTGATGTGTAGGTTGTTGATCATTTTTCTTTTGAGATTTTCTTTTTAAATTTTTAAATAAGCTAAACCTGAGACTTCGTTGCTTTGGATGTATTTCTTTTGGAGGCATTGCTTGTGCTTTATCTTTTTCACTTTTTTGTTCAGGAAAATCTTTTACTCCAAATTTAGAAGTTAGTTCCTTAGAATGTTTTTCTTTGGGGAAGTATTTTGTTTGTTGGACTTCAGGGAGTTTAATTAAACTTCCCTTTTCTCCATGGGATATTTTTGAAATGGTGTCTGGCTTG
>NW_004191720.1:63494-68293 GCF_000330505.1 Entamoeba invadens IP1
AAACTCAAAACTGCTGCTTTCACTTTCATATTATCTGTAGAAAAGACGTTGGTTGTGAATACGAATAATTAATCAACAAGAGCAACACACAGAAATGTATATACATTAATATTTATTAAGATTTTGGTGGTTAATAAACAAAACTACCTATTTTTTCAAAGTTAAGAATGAACTGAAATTGTTTTTCCAAATAGTTTAATTCTAATAAATAAAGTTATTAAAAAAGTATTTTGATTATTTTTTATATTTTTAGAATAAAATTGTTTTGTTGAGAAATCAAAATATATTTTGCTCCAAAAATTCATTGAACTACAAACTTTGAATTGAATTCAATAAAGAATTGTCGGGATTGACAAATTATTTATTTTTTCAATAATGTTATTCACGTCGAATAAAAATAGTAATTTTATTATAATTAATACAAAAACAATAACGTAAACAATTATTATTAAAATTATAACAATTTGTTTATAATTAAATTTTTTTTATTGTTAGTTAATATGTAATAGATGTATATTCATAACTTTAATTTGTATCTTTTGATTATTTATTTTGATAATTAAAATGATCGGCGTCGATATCCAAAACAATAAATATAAATTTCTAATGTTTCCCAAAGGTAAAATATCTTCCATACAAAATTAAAATAAAATATAATGAAAAATTATCAACTTTGAATCAAATATGATTGAGAATTGATTGAAATAGGATTTGATAATTCTAAATATCTTTTATAACTTTATATTTCTTTGAAAATACTATATTTATACTATAAGTCTTTGAAAGCTAAATAGTTTTTAGTTTAATAAAAATATTATTTATTTTTATAATAATTTCCAAGTTAAATATGTCATATTTTTATTAAACAAAAAAACTATCAAAGTCTTAAATTTTTATAGTAAATAAATATAGATTTTTCAAATAATTTGAAACTATTAAATTAAAAATCTTTATTTCAATAAATTCTCAATTTTACAGTTACTAACAAATCAACACAATTAATACTTCTTTATTATTTTTTTAAACCAATAGTAGATGATTCTAAAAAGTATGAAAAAATGTTATATTATAACAATAACAACTAAAAAATCAAAACAATTAAAAAAATTGATATATTTTTAGAACCTTCACAACATAGAAATATATCGGAATATAAATAAACATAAATAATATTATTCTTTTGTTCAAATTAATTGTACATCATTTTTATATGGTTATAGAATTGTTATTTCCGATATTATTTAACCAATAATTTTAGTTGTGAAACATCTTAAATTAGAAACTTCATTCAGTTTGAATATGTCACAAAATATGCCATTCTCTTATAAAAACGGATCGACAATAATCATTATACACAACTTACTTGATGCAACCGATAACCGTTCAAGTTATTCGTTCAATTATATCTGGAGTATTTATTCTCTTAGGTGTCATTTATTCAGTTTGTATTTGTTATTTGTCGCTTGTCTTTTCATTTTGTTTTTTATTCATGTTTTTCAAACATTTTATCTTTCAATTTTTTAATATTTTAAATTTCAAGTAAATTGAAAATAATGAAATGATGATTTTGAACAAGTTTATAATAGTAATTTCATAAGTTATTTGCAGTCTTAAAAATAAAAATTAAATAACAAACAGGTATATTTCTTTGCAACGATATATTTACCAGTTATGGTCTTTTTTGAATCATTCGAAGATTTTGATTGTAACACACGAACAATGGGACTATTTATAACTGCTTGTTTAATCTTTCTTATATTTCCATTTATATACTTCACTTTTGCAATCAGACTTCTGTGTAAAAGAATCACAACAAAAGAAGCTGCAATTTATGTACTCATCTCTGTATTGGCACTTGTAGTTATGATTGTATTTACTTTCATCGAACCGATTGGTATTTTACCAGAATCATTTTTGTGTGAAAAATCAAGAGACTATGGAGGAGCAGCTGTTTTGGTCATTCTCGTTATCGGAATTGTCGCAGGGGTAGTGGAAGTTATCATTGTATTGGTGGTGGGATTTCTCTTTGTCAAATTGTGCGTTCAAAAGTTACAACAGCAACAACAACAAGTCCAAGAAAACCAAAACCCAATGAGTATTCAACTCGTTTAATAATTAATTTTATTGGTAAAATATTTGAATTTTTTGAATAGTTTTGTTATTAAAATTTTACTATATTTAATAATTAAACTGTTCAGTTTAAGAATACATTCTTGTGCACTTTAGATATTACAGAGACAATTTATTTTTAAGTTGTAATTAGTTGTAATATCATTACGTTGATATTATTACGTATCAATCAACTTCATTCTTCGTAAAACTACACAATATAAATAAAATGTTTGTGTTTTAATTTTGGCAAAATTATATTAATTAACCATTTACATGTATAATATTAAACTTTTAAAACAACCATAATTAGTTGAAAACATTAAAATTAAAATAATTTGCAATTAAAATAAACGTTTTTTAAAATAACAATATTTAGATATTTTAAAATGTGTAGTTCAAATATAAAACAATTACCAATTATAATATTATTTGAATAATTATTTAGTTTTGAAATAACACCAAAAATAAAATATTGTACCTTTTCAAAATATGTGTAATTAAAAAGTATAAAAGGATTCGATAAAAAACTTAAACGTAATAATGTCAATTAATGTTGGAGAATTCTTAAAATGTCTTGAAATCTGCAAAGAAGATGCAGATGGCAACCAACAACAGTACAATTCTAACATTTCCAATGTGAAACAGACTATCAACACTATACCCAACAACATACATAAAGTTAATTGTGACTTTGCTCCAAATAATATAAATGTTTTAGCGTTGGCTGACAATAACACTCCAAATAAGGCTTCTGCTGTTTGGTTTGACCTCAAAGATGGACCAGTTACATTTACTTTTCAAGCCAAAATAAGTAGTCAATCTACCTCACAATTTGGTATTGTCATTCAAAAAGATTCAAACGAAGCTCTTGGGGAAGTTGGTGAAGGATGTGGATTTAAAGGTATCAAGAATGGCATAGCTTATCAGTTTTTTGTTGGGACGAATTCAGACAACGAATTTGATTCTTTTTTGAAAATGGTTGGAGGAGATGTAATAAATAACGTGAAATGTGGATGTCATGAAAAAAAAGAAATACCCACAATGTTGGTATGATGACTGGCATGATTTTGAAGTGGATTTTAATGGCGTTACTTCTTCTATTAGTGTCGATGGACAAAGCCAAATATATACATTTTGGACTGATATGATAGACAAAGTGTTAAAAGGACAAAAATGGATTGGAGTAACTACTTCAACTGCTGAATATACTTTTAATGCTGAATTCAGAAACTTTAAAATTTTATAAGTAATTATTGCTTATTATTATTTATAACAACATTAATGTTTTAGTTGTTATAAATTTAAACTTCACATCAAAATGTTACAATTATAAAAATTATTATAATTTGAATATGAACCAATATTTTAAATTATACAGTGAGATAATAAAAACAGCTTATGTCTCTTTAACTGCTTCCACTTGCTTTTAAAGATTTAAATAATATTAATATAATATAATGTCTAGTACTGTTTACTTTGAAGGTTCAATATACCCCTTGAAGACTTTTACTGTTTGATGTGGTAATTTATTTTATACTTTTTTATTATAATGTTGTTAGTTAAAACTATAAAAAGATATGAAATGGTTTTTTATACCGGCTGAACACCAGTTTTTTTAAAATGTTTAATCAAATAACTTCGAAATAAATAATGATTATTAAATTATCGAACACAACATAATAATAATTAATTCTCTTCAAATATATCATCTATTTAAATTGCATTCTAGTTGTTGACTGCCATTTTATCATTTGCGATCTTTTTCAGTTTTTCAAAAAGAAAATTAATACCCACGTTGAATTTTGCAGAGCATTCGACATACCCCAAAGCACCTATTTCCATTGCCATATTAATCGCGTCTTTGGAGGACACAAACTTTTTTCCCACACTCTTTAAGTAATTTTTCTCATATTCATTTTCTTTCAAATCTGCTTTGGTACCAACTAAAAAAACAGGGACTGTCAAACTTTTCTTTCTAATTTCGTCGTACCACCACGTCTTTGTCCGCTCAAATTGGTTCCAGTCATTAATTGAAAAACAAATGAAAATACAATCAGTCGTTTCATAATACTGTTCGACCAATACAGTGTACTCAAGTTGCCCGGCTACATCAGTTATTTTTATATAAAAATGGTCGTTGATTGGAAGATGATAAATATCTTCTATGGTTGGGTTATACTCCTCAATATAAGCATTACCATTTAAACAACTGACAACTTGTGTTTTTCCTGATGCGCCTTCGCCAACAAAAAGTACGTTGAATTCTTTCTTTTGTGTTTTTAGCATTGAAAATGTGGATTTGATATTCAAAAGAACTTTGAATAAATTTAAATATGAAACATACAAAAAATAAAAATAAATTAAATATTTAATATAAAATAAATTGTTTAAATTTAAAAGCAGAGGTTTCCGAAATCCCAATGCTAATTACACACGTCACCATTTTATAACCATTGTGTTTTTTATAAATTCGTACATTATCGTACCACATTTTCGCAATAATTATTTTGGAAACAGACGATTAAAATTAAAAAATCAATTTTAATTAAAATAAAAATTTATATTACATTCCTCCAAGCTAGTCTTATTGAAAAGCTTGCCTTCTGGAATTGTTTTTCAACATATAGTTTAATTAATAATAACAATTCTATAAATAATAGTTAATTATTAAAACCAATATTTGGGAA
>NW_004191720.1:68393-71585 GCF_000330505.1 Entamoeba invadens IP1
CTGTTATAATTTACTATAATTTGCAAACGAGCAGGACTTTTTTCCACCAACTCTACTGTAATTTAAAAATGTTTTTTTAGAAGTTTTTTTGAAACATCGATCAATTGTTATTTATATTTTTATTAAACAAATTCATTCATTTTTATAATAATAATAACTCATAAAAATGATTAATCTGAACGTTAAAAATTAATTAAATAAATTTCCAATTAAGCTTTTTATAGTTGGGGTTTCACGCACCTGACGCAATTTTTTATGGAAAAGATCAAGTGAAGTTTTGTAGACGTCGTGTTCACATTCAGCAAACGTTTTGTCTTTATAATGGATTGGAGGAATTTGTTCCTTCAATTCGGTTAATTCGATGGTTTCAGTACCACTTTGCTGTTGATTATCATAATTTAAAAGCTGTTGGTCATCATCTTTGTTGTCGACCCTTTTTGTTTGATAAATTGTATTTATTACGTCAACTTCACAACTTTCAGAATAGTCCGGTTGAAACACTGGAATTATTTTTGGCTCTTCATATGTGTTGTATTCTTCATTTTCATTAAAACTTTCGATGTTAAAATTTTGTATTTTTAATTGTGAAGTATTTAAAGACGGACTAATTTTTGGTTGGACTTCTGATTGTTCATATTGAGAATGCTTAAAACTATTTTGCAATTTCAAAGTTGTAGAAAGTTGTTCATAAACTCTATTTATCAATAATTGAACAAGTCGCGAATCTTCGGTCTTTATTTTCTCAAAATGAACTTGACAAAAATTAAGAAGATTTTGAAAAGAATAATTTTCAATAACTGAAAATTCAATATTTTGTGTTTCATAAATATCTCCTTTGGGTGGAATTTTTTCTTCATGAATTGAAGTAACAAAACTAATTGAAGAAGGCGGTTTCGGGATACTTTCCTTCTTGATACAATCACAAAACGATACTTTTTTGATATAAATTTTACTCATAATTTTTTTTAGTTTTGATTATAAGTTTGACATGTATAATGATGTTTAAACTATTTTATAACTATTCAAGAACTAGTTGTTTTTTTATTATATAATAAAATGTATTATAAATTATAATACATTTTACTATAAATATTGTTAAAGTTTTTCTAATTAAACAAATTAATATAAAGTTATCATTTTTTATTTATTTAAATAATTTCTTTTATTTATTATAGATATTAAAAACTTTTAATTAATTTATTATAATCTTTTCATTAATAAAGATAGTTTTAATAAATATTAATAACAAACATCAAATAACATGTAAAAACATAAAGCAATTAAATATAAATTTATATTATGGTTTTCCAAAATATTCAGTTTCTTAAAATTAAAATAATATAAATATAATATAACAATAGAAAATAAACGATATAATGATAAATTGGACACAATAGAGTACAGCAGGAGGATATATGGGGATACTGAAAAAAAAGTATCTTATCTAATAATAAATTTATTTTGGTGTTTTACATTATATTAAATATTTGAATTATTACATTTGGGTTATTAAACCTTCGCCCAGCAAACGAACCTTACCCCAAAAAAAACTAATTATTTTCTATTGTTATATTAAACTAATAAACCAGACATATATAATAGTCAATTTTCTCAATAAATTGTTTTTTAACTAAAAACCCGTGTTTTTAAAGAAATATAGGAATTTCTTTGGTATAAAGTTCATTTTCCCTACTGTATTATTATTATTATTATTTGTATCAAAAATAACCAATAGTTGCGAGCATCCTACTTTTACAAACATCCCTGTATTTCCTCTTAATGCACAATATATTTATACTTCAAATATTTTATTTATAATACTACAATTCAATTAAAACTAATTATATTAATCAAAAAAATATTTTCTTTGATCAAGAAAAATAAACTTCGTTTAAATAGATTTTAATTTTATTTATTTTATTAATTAAATAATTTAAATAACACAAATTGGTAAACTTTAAAAACAAATATTTGTTGGGTGTATTAATTTAAAAAACTTAACTTTTTTTATTTTGTAATACAAATTTTTCATATGGTAAAAATACTTAAACATCGAATTTTCAAACATATTCATTTTAAGTTTTTTAAAATAATGAACTGAATAAATACTAATTTGAAAAATTAGAATGGACTCATTACAAAAACACAACAAAGTTGATGGATTTTTAATCGACGAAGTTGGAAATATTTTTAAGTACTTACTCATTGGTTTCTGGGTTATTGCCATAATAGTTGGTGTTATTTTTTCTGGTCTAGAAACAAGTGAGGCTGGTACTGACACATACACTTTTATCGCAAATATAACTGAAGATACAACAGCGCTTTCTTTTATTTCAAAACCTTCGACTGAAGTTGTCAATGGAAGAGATGTGAACTATTTAAGTGAACAAGAAACTTCCAACGTTATAACTTTGCTTGATACCCAAAATATAGATGACGTCAAAAACGTTATTCACACATTTGAAGAAAATGAAAAAACAACAAACTCAAAAAATTTACAAAAAAACGTCGACATAAAAAAGTTTGATAAAAATACAAAAAATGAAAATCAAAATGTTAATAAAAAATTTCAGGACATATCCGAAGCATCATACACAAACGACACTTCCACTAATCTGTTTATAATAACCGATCCAGAATACAACTTAACTCATTGGAATGAGTTTGAAGCGACTTCTTGTAAACCATTTGTGAAGGTAGATACAAGTAAAACAACTTTTGAGGAAATTAAGATGTCTGGGGTAGGGCGTCTTGTATATCTTGATACAAACGAAGTAGTTACACAGCATTTGACCTTTACAACGAAGTGTTCATTTTTAGTTTGTTTTATATTAAAAATTATTAATTATTAATTATTAATTATTAATTATTAATTATTAATTATTAATTATTAATTATTAATTATTAATTATTAATTATTAATTATTAATTATTAATTATTATATTTTTGCTATTTATATTATCTAATATTATAATATAATTAATATAATTATACTCTTCTGCTTCTTATTGTTATAATTATTATTATTATTATTATTATTATTATTATTATTATTATTATTATTATTATTATTATTATTATTATTATTATTATTATTATTATTATTATTATTATTATTATTATTATTATTATTATTATTATTATTATTATTATTATTATATTATAATATTATAATATTATAATATGTATAA
>NW_004191720.1:71685-73399 GCF_000330505.1 Entamoeba invadens IP1
AAATATAAAAAATGACAACTCATATTTAATATTTAAAAAAAATGGAACTAATAAAAATGATTAGTTTTATTATTTTTTACTATAACATTTTGAATAGATTTTTTTCGGCTTTAATTTTTTTAACATCCAGTTTCACAATATAAAGTTACTGAACTTTATATTAATTAAAATGACCCGACTTGAATCCGTATTTCTCAAAAATGTAGTGTTATATCTTTCTACCATCTCAGACGTTTTAAATTTTCTTTGTATTAACCGATCGACAACATCTGTTATAAACACTTTATATATTAATTCATATGCTCTTTCGTCTCAAACCTCAATATACAAGCTTAATGCACTTTTTCCCAAACTTCAAACCCTATTCATCAATTCTGATTTAAAGGACTTTTTTGGCCTGAAACAAACCCCAATACCCAACATTGAGTTTGTTCCAAGTGATATGTATGATACAACTCCTCGCAAATTGGCAACAAAGTGGTTTGCGTCTAAAATCACCACATTAAAAGTATTTTACAGTGAGTTGCCAACACTTGCCGAGAACATTATGAACTATGAAAATCTACGCCATCTCATAATAAATTATAATACGTCAAGTACCCAACGAAATAATATTGAACAAGTGCTTTCCCAAAAAACACTGAAAACGGTGAGTATCAGTGTCTCCCCAATTACTTTCACTTTTCTCCTCGACTTCGACTTCTCTTCAATGGAAACAACAAAATATGACATTCAATTACACTGTTCCTGCGGGTGTAACAGTTTTGATATTCCAATGAAAAAAGTCGACGAGATGAAAAAGAACTACAAAAACGTCACATTCCACGTCACTTACTTATCCAAAGAGACACAAGAAGTGGAGTATCTTCCGATGCTCGAGACGCACTGCGGAGATGAAAAGCGGAGTGTAGTGACGGTCAAAGTCCACCAATATCTCCTCGACGCCGAGTGTCTGTCGCTGACCCTCGCGAAGTGTCTTCCGCAGGAATTGACGATTTTTGCAGACACAAGAAACGCGTACGAAAAGTGCAAAGCCGAGAAGTGCGATTTAAGAGATCCTAAGTTTGTGTGGGGTGCAAAATATATTGAATACGTCAATGTGAGAAAGACTAAAGTCGGGGAACTGACTCTCCCTTTGACTACAAAGAGTCTCAATATGAAGGATGTCTACGGAGACGTAGTAACGACGGGGTGCAAACTTGAAAATCTGTCCGTAACTGGAACGTACACTGGTAAGACACTGTTTGTCGATAATGAAAAGCTTTCAGATTTAGAGTGTAACACAAATTCAGTAGCTATGATAATTAATGGCTTAACGAATAAGAACACTTTTCAATGTAATTTGGATCTCAAAAAGAATGTCTTTAGTGTTATCGAAGAACAGAGAAATTCTTCAACTGAAAAAGTAATAATTTTTGTCTCTAAAAACAAAGAAATTGGCCGAGTCTCATTCTTCGAGAGTTTCATCTACAGAAACAACACATTGCAAATTCGAGAAATTGCTTCAAATTTCGACGGAACTATTTTTAATCTTGAAAAACTCGAAATCATCGGAAAACAAAATTTGGAAAAAAATCTGTCGGTGAAGTGTGGTGACGTCAAAGAAGTGTTTGTGATGATTGGAAACTACTCAAATTTTGTGTGTGGAAATATCGAAAATCTTGAAATTAGTGAAGCAAAAGTTGAGGTTTTAAAGGGCGGAAAGATACTCAAG
>NW_004191720.1:73499-79728 GCF_000330505.1 Entamoeba invadens IP1
CCATCCAAAAAATAGTATATCATTCATCACATCCATTTAAAAATATCAGACAATCCATTTAAAAACACAACAAGTGTTGTGTTTTTGGTTGATTTACTTCTATTGAGATATAAACTATTTTAATATAGAAAAAATAAATTATAATATAGTTTTAATTTAATATAAGGAGCAAAAACTCCATTTGCAAAGGAAGTGATGGAATACCAAAATTTGGACGAACACGGAGTCCCACCAACACAAGAATATCAAGTCAAAGCACATCAAAACGTCCCACAATACACTTTTCAATATCTCCCCTCCACAATACAAACAACTATCAGTCGATGTCCAAACGAATCAAACGAATGGTTCTGAAGTGTCCCAAAGTGATAAGAACGATTCAACGTATTCAATTGTGTACTTTGGATTGGGATTCTTCTGTTTCTGCATTTGGATTGCGGGGTATTGCAGATTCAAAAATTCGACCGACTCTACTGCGAAAATTTTTGTGGTGTTGTCGCTTGTCTTCTTTATCATCTCAATACCTGTTTTGCTTGTGGGAATGGGGTATTTATTATTTTAACTCCTCGTCTATTACGTTTGGATCACTGGCGATTTTAAATAATTGAGCTTCTGTTAATTTCTGTTTAAAATGGAGTAGAGCTGCCATAATTTGTAAATTACTAAATATTTTTTGTTTATTTTGTTTTTTAGAAAAATAAAAAATCGGGAAATTAGCTTTTTTTTATTTTTTCAAAAAAACCACAATAATTGAATAGTAAATTTGTTATTTGGTTAATAATTAAATAATAAATTGAAATTGATGCTTATTGGAAAACATTAAGAAACCCTACGTGTTCTCAAAAAATAAAAAAGAACAATAACAATTAATTCAATTTTTATTTTGGCCAAGTGGTAAAAAACATATTAATATTATTTTAAATAAAATAGTCCACTTCTTCATCGTGTTAAATACATATAATATTCACATTATCCAATACAACTTTTAAAATCAATTATAATTAAAAATAATTTACAAAAATCAGCCTGACAATTATATTTATTCAGTAAAAAATGACAAGATAATAAATAACAGTAACCAATGCGAAATATTTTATTTCATTTAGTTAAATATTCATCGAGTAAATGTTGTATTACAATTACAATTTGATAGTTGTTTACATTGTTGGTATTATTAAATACAAATACTAATATTAAAAAACAGTTGATTTAAAATATTGTGTTTCTATTAATTTACAACCAAAACAAAAACTTTGTGTTTTGATTAAATTTTTATATTATTAATGATATTCAGTTTCACATTGTTCAATTATTGAAATATAACTACATTTGCTCATAAAATTAGAAACATATTTATAATTAATTATTGTATTTATTTTTGATACTCTATTGACAATATAATATATAGTTTTTTCAACTCATTAAAATAGAGTTTTTAATTATTCGTTTAAAGAAGCTATCAAGATATCAATTTAAATTAACAAACAACAAATATTCAATTGTGTTCATGTATATTTATTGATAATTCAATCTTTGAATTTAATCATAAATTATAATGACATTAAAATTTATAATTTTATTTGTCACTTTTGTTTAATTACAATAATATTATTAAAAAACAAACAAATAAACATTAAAATTAATACCATTTATTATATTGTATAACTACAGCGATAAAAAATAAAGTACAGCTTATATTGATAATTGCATGTTATCAAACATTACTTATGTTTTTAAAACGTCTTTTAATTATTTTTGTTTAATTATACAACACAATAAGAATTGTATTTTGATAACACAACAACAGGTATGCTCCAGTTTAATAAATACACAATTCTTTTATAAATTGTTTATATTTTATAATATGAATTGGTCTAATAATTTCATTATTAACTATTACATTTTTATTAAGAAACTCTGTTATAATAATTAAAATGCTTATATTTTTAAATATAATCATCATGAGACATCAAACATTATATATAAAGTAACACAAAAAAATAAAGAGAATATATCTATTTACAACAATTATCAATTTTAACTTGTTTCTTATACACATGATAGCAAAAAAATGATCATTGCTTTCATTCAAAAGTTAATAATTGTAAAAAATTAATTTGATATACAAAGTCTAAAATAATTATTATCGTTTAATTGATATTCTATAATTTCTCTGTAGTAGTTTTCAGTAATAACATTTTCAATAAAAGGATTTAAACAATCATAATGATTAACAATTATTAAAAGGAAAGAAATACACAATTTTAATATGGACTATTGAAAATGTTTAATTTTACCATTTTATCCACAATGAGTATTTAAACTGCTATCATATTTTTATCAATAATAATTTTTATTGTTTTTTGTTTTGGGGTTTTGGTAATATTTTTAAAAATATGCCGAATTAATATGTGTTTAACAAAAAATAACACAAAATAATAACATTTCAAAATAAAATATAAAAAAATTGTAGAGTTTAATTTTTGAGCTTTGCCTTGATGATAATTTAGTTATTAGATTACCGAGTAATTTAACTACTTGGTAATCAAATTACTGAAATTACCTATTACTGAGTAATTTAGTAATTCGAAAATTATTGCAGCTCTAAAATGGAGTTTGAGTATAAATTTAAAATTATATTTTTAGTTGAAGGTAGAGGTATTTTTTTTATAAGGTAGAAATATATTTATCATTAAAATTATATTTAAAATAGTCGCAGTACTGTTCTTTGAACACTTGACATTGTGCAAAACTTGATTTCTGTTTATTGTAACAATTAAATTATATTAATCATAATGTGTTTGTTTTGATAAAGCTTCTTTATTTATTTGAAAAATACAAAAGAAGTACCATTAAATTCAATTTGATTCTTAATAATTTGCATTTGTAAAACAGTTACATTAAACATTATGTTTTTATAATTATAAGTGTTTGAATAATACAAACATCAAATGTTTAAAGTTTAAGTTTTGATATAAAATTCTATATTTTATTATTTTAAACACATTAATTAATTAAAAACACAATCAATTTAGATTTTATTAATAATAAAAAGTGACAAAATGCAAGAGGTGGGGTTCGAACCCACGCCTTCGAAAAGACTCATACCTGAAACGAGCGCCTTGGACCACTCGGCCACTCTTGCTCTACTAACCAAATCACTCATTTCAATACTCTTATTATTTATTTATAATATTTAAAGTAAAATATGTTGAATAACTCGACTTTAATTTGGTTTATATTCTCCATTACTTGTTATTTATAAACACATTGGTTATATCACTTTTAATCAGTTAAAAGTATAAGAAGCATTTGTGGTCTAAGGGCAGAATTCCACCCTTCTAAGGTGGAGATCCGGGTTCGAGTCCCGGCAAATGCACTTTTATTATTATTAATATGACACTTTTCACTTCAAAATTGCAACCCAACACAGCTCACAAAAAGATATGATACTGTGAAATAAATAATTAATATGTAAAATGAATTAATAAGCAAGATGAATGTAAAGAGGCAAAATGCTTTAATCCCCTCTCAGTCTCAAAACAAGGCGAAGTGTTGACTTATTCTGGATGTTGTAGTCAGAAAGTGGTTTTCCCTTTACAAGCTGTTTGTCAACAAAGATGAGTCGCTGTTGATCTCGTAAAATACCTTCCTTCTATTGAATCTTGGCCTTAATAACATTGATGGAATTGTTTGGCTCAACTTCCAATGTGATTGTCTTACCTGTGGGTGTCTTTAAAAAAATTGTATTTACAAATTAACAAGTGTAGATTCTTTTCATAAATTCTGTTGACATATTTAAATGACGTGTACATATTTCAGTACTATTATTAAATAATAATCAAACTATCATATATTTTTAATACTATATTTAAATTAGTAAAACTATTATTGTTAATAATTTATAACAATCATTAAGTTTTAAAACTAATATCAACTTAAACAACAAAAAAAACACTCAAATTTAATGAAATCAATAAAATTTAAATCTCAATTCTGTTTTTTTTAAAAAATTGGACAGCACTGAATAAATGAATTGATTTTGAAAGACAACTAGTTAATGTTTGTTTTGCAAAAATTACTTTAAATTTTTTAAATATAAAGAACTAATAACTAATGAATTCAATTTTTAACTTTTGGTGTTGTCATACTTTAGAATGTCAATCATATTGTTTTCAATTAACAAAAAAACTTGTACAAATTATAAATGAAACTAATTTAACGACATTGAGGTGTTGTTGTTTATTCCCAAAACGTCAAAATTTTATATTTGGAACAGATTTATCAATTTTTGTTAATATTGCAAAATAAAATTACCAAATACCAATGGATGTATTAGAAAGAAAAGTGCTAAATAACTTACGATGTGCACTTTATAACTATGACAATATGGGCGATTATTTCAAACCAAAAGTCATCAACTTTGAAAATGTGAGTTTGAAGTATGACACTTTAGACTCGGCTGTTATGAATGAAATTGTGGAAGAAACAACAAACAGAAACATCCAAACTTTACACATTGAAGTCGCTCATAATAATATGGACAAAATATCTCTTTCTTGTATTAAAGCAAAAAGAATTGAGTTATTTGTTACACGTGGAAAAACACTGAAATTTACCAAATGTGAGACATTGTCTGACATCTATGTGAACACTAAAATGTGTGCTGTTGATCTCAAAACACTTCTTGACATTCAGTCGCTTGAGAGAATTGAAATCAAAGGAAATTGTATATTGGAGAAAACCACAAAGGAACACTATGAAGTGCACATGCCAGAACACTACAAAAGTGTTGTTTTTCACACAAAATTTGCGTTAAACACACTTTTTGATTATTCGCAATGTTACAAAACACTTCAAAAAATAAAGATGAACACATCTGATGCTGAAATTGACTTGTTTAAATTTGGAGAATTGCTTGATATAGATATTGAAAGCACATCTCCAACACACTGCACTCTCACTCTTCCAAACATCAACAGAAGACCAACAACTTTTAATACAAAGGATTATAGTAGACCTTATAAAGCAACTTTGGTATTCAAGTCAAAGAGTGCAAAGCTGTGTGTCTACAATTTGCGCAATTTGACTGAAATTGACATTGAAGGCGACATCGATGAATTGGACTTGAGTGATTGTACGCTGTGTGAAAAGCTGCGAGTTGTTTCAAGTGCAAAAGAGACTCTAATAACACCACAGTCTTTCTATCAGCTTTATCAGTTGTTTGATAAAACAAGGAGCTTGGCGTCCCTTTATTACAACCCAATTTGTTATTCATTCATTTTGAGAGAAATTGCATTTAAAGGGAATGTGAATATCAAGCACAATCAATTGTATTTCAGAGTCGTGTTTTGTGTTGATGTGGATACTAACATAGACATTGATTCAAAGTACATTAATCAAATATCAATTTTTGGCGTTAGAAGATTAAATTTTGGAGATGTCAATGTACAAGATAAAACAGTTATGGAAAAGCAGACAAAAGAAACGTTAGAAATTGCTACAAAAAATCGCAACATCAAAATTGGAAAACAAACACCAAAATTCAAACTAATTGGAAATCTTTTTTATTTTGTTGCAGAACACTTGACAGAAGATGACAAAGAAGACATCAAGTTTGATACTAACAGAAAAAGAAAGATGGGAAAATCTCAACAGAAAACAAAACATTCAAAAAACATGTTGTGTGTTGAACAACAATACGATGATCACTTTATCAATTCAGAAGATGTTGATTCAAACGATTCAGAATGTGAATGATTTTTAGAAAAAGTACTCATTATTTTTTAAATTAATTAAATCCATTTTTAAAACAAATTGACAAAATGATCAAATAATAAAATAATTCAATATAATGTCTCACTTTTGATAATAATAAAAGACAATAACTTATCACAAATAGTGTCTTATATATATCAAAATAATGTTTTATATTTATTTTTATGTTATGTTATTTATGGTATATTTTTATTTGTTTTATTTTCAATAATAAAACAGTTTATGTCTTACATTCAACATATAAAACTGAAATTGATGTTATAACTAAATTGTTTTTTAAAATCAAATAATAAAAAAAATGATTATGTTATTCAATTGAAGTCAAAACATTTAATCAGTCAAAAGAAACAAAAATACTACAATTCAATTAGATTGTAACTTAAATTGAAACAATTTAATAACATTATGTATATTATTTGTGTATTTATATGAAATGTTATTATTCAATTTT